>NC_079226.1:35706772-35776772 GCF_029633865.1 Lampris incognitus
GCTGACCTGCAGCAGGACGCTTCAACAGCAGCTGGGGAGGGGAGGCCGTTGGCTGGCGCCTCTCGCTAAAATGACAGGGGGCTGAAATTGGGCCCATTTGGAGTACACCCACACCCAATATCAACAACCACCCTGCCGCTTAAACCCGTTTTCAATACGAGCTCATAACTGCCAACCCCGTCCGGGCCAATTCTCTCCCTGACACAAAGCGATATTGACCACGAGTTATCGATCCGGACTGGTCCCAGATGTGGGCTGGAGATGGACTTGTGCCCTTGCCAAAGCCATTAAACACCCCAGCAAGACCTTTTAACGGTTTACCTTTATAAGACTATCAATCCAGATCCCACAGAAAAAGAAAAGTTCATTAAAAGGATGTGCCGGGACGGTTTGAGTGGCACACACACCGTTGGCAGACAAACCGCTGCCTTCCCCCCCCCCCCCCAGGACACTTTCAGCGACGGCTGAAAAAGCAAACTTTTAAAACAGCGCCATGCGCTGAAGAGCCGGCTAGCCACAGCAAACGGCTCCTGCTGCTGCAACACAGAACATTATCGACTGCCGCGTTCAAGTTGTAACGGGTTTTGTATTTACAGGTCTTCTGAACAGACGCAACCCCCTCCCCCCCCCCTTACAAAGCCGCTGCTCGATTGCTTCAATCACCGGGCGTGGGCAGCGGGACAGACGAGGTGAACAGGGTGTTCAGACGTGAGGTTTCGCTCCGTATTGATCTGCGTTGTCCCCATGAAAGGGGCTCGTGGGAGCCAAGGCCTCATTAATCAAGTTGAGGCCCCGGAGTGACGCGCTGGGCCCAGGCTGCAGCATCGCGGCACTGCCCCGGCCCTCCGCCCCCCCCTCCGCCCCCCATCCCGTCCCACCCCAGACTCCACAAGGGAGCCCTTGTCAGGATGGAAGAACATTTTGGGCTGTCAACACCAAGGTAGGTGAGAGGGAACCAGCTCCATTTCAATACCTGAAGCAAAAAAAAGAGAGTTACTTGAATCCCCTGTTGGGGGTCCAGGGTCACTGCAGCAGGAGTAAAATGTGGACGGGAATTCAGGGTTACAGAGGTTCTCTTTCATGGAAATACCAGCGTACTCTGATTTCGCTACTCTGCTGAATAGATGAAGCAAAATGGCCCAGGGGAAGCATGAGTGGCTTACCGAACGGGCCCCTAAACCAGAGCCCCCGCGTGAAGTTGCTGTTATTAACTTCGCATTGTCGCATAGTCAGAGGTGACCAGCGCTAACCACTGGGCGGCACGGTGTCCCGGCGGTTAGCGTGGCACCTCACAGCAAGAAGGCCCTGGGGTTCGAACCCCGGGGTTGTCCAACCTTGGAGGTCATCTTCCCAGGTCGCCTTCTGTGTGTCTGCGGTGGGTTTCTCCGGGTGCCTCCGATTTCCCCCACCATCAAAAAGACATGCGTGTTAGGGTTAATACTCCTCTCTGTGCCCCTGACCGAGGCACGCCAAGACCCCCGGGCGCTGCACTAGCGGCTGCCCACTGCTCCTAGCTACACAGCTCATCATCATCATCATCATCATCATCATCATCATCAGTTCTGCAACCTATGGAGGTCATAGGAGCACAGCTGACGCCTCAACAGGTGGAGTCACCATTGTGTTTCACTTGAACGGGTCAACAAACTGACCAGACTAAAATAATCAGAAATGGTAAATTCAACCAGACGTGGCACAGAGATCCTAGCTGCGTTAATTATGTTTATTTTTTTGCTGATGTAATTACTTTTAATGCCCTTTTGGTTTATAACATGCTTATCCGAGCATTAAAGCTTTCCTTAATGTAGCGCGCGGCAGAGTTTCTGCCATTCATAAGCTCCCGGGAGAAAACCCATTACAGAGAACTGTGGTCCCACTTGTTTTCCCTCCACCCTGCCGCACCCCGCCTGCTGCACAATGGGGTCCTGCAACGCGGGGAACAGGCGGAGAACGGCCGACTAAAATAGGCTATTCGATGCTTATTGAAGCCCCGTCACGTCTCATCCCGCTCTTCCGTCTATTTAAGACGGGACAATGAGGCGCCTGCGCGCCGCCACGGTATCTGGCACTTCGCGATCCTCTTGAGTCACAATCAGGGAGAATCGGTTGAAAAAAGGGGGGACTAAGTCTTACCCGTGGGGGACAAGCAGATTTAATGCATCAAAAGAAGCACTGTTTTTGGCAGCAGCAGGGTATCCACACCGGATAGCACCAGAAATCAGTGTATCGGTCGTGGTTGGAGACCGTCTAGTGGATGGAGGTAGGCCTGGAAAAGGCATCGGGTAGAGGGTAGGGAGCTACCCCCATGTACAATTTAAAGCCCCCATTTCACCCAACAGACATTTTTTTTCTCCCCCTTTTCCCCCCAATCTGACTTGGCCAACTACCCCACTCTTCCGAGCCGTCCTGGTTGCTGCTCCACCCCCCCCCCTTTGCCGATCCGGGGAGGGCTGCAGACTACCACGTGCCTCCTCCGATACAAGTGGAGTCGCCGGCCGCTTCTTTTCACCTGACAGTGAGGAGTTTCACCAGGGGGGACGTAGCGCGCTATTCTCCCCAGTCCCCACGAACAAGCTCCCCTTGACCGACCAGAGGAGGCGCTAGTGCCGCAACCAGGACACATACCCACATCCGGCTCCCCACCCGCAGACACGGTGTCCATAGGGACGGCCGACCAAGCCGGAGGTAACACGGGGATTCGATCCCCTTGTTGGTATGCTACAGAATAGACCACTACGCCCTTAATATACAAGTCTGAAGTGTTGTCAGGTTTACAGCACTTCGCTATGTATTGGATGTATGAAGTCCTCAACTTCCTACAAGTTTATGCACGTAATCCCCATAGCTGTTGTTGAGTACTGGATCCATAACCTAACACCAGGGCGTCAGGGAAAGGGAAGCCAAATTTCCTCGGATTTTCATAAAACGACATTAGCTTAAGCCAACAGCTAGACTGGCACTTACAAATAAGACAGTCCTCATCCTGCCAAAATACGACTCAATGGACCTTATTCAACGGTGAGGGTTTGACTCAAAATTACAATTCAATTTCCCATTAGGCCTATAGGTTATTATCACTGGCGCCATCAGACTCAGATGGGGCAGCAGAATAATTCCATTCATTTTTCTCACAAATTAACGTTAATTTATCCTGGGGTCAACTCGCCTTTGCAAGTCAGAGATGTTTGCTTTGCTGTCGTTTACGAGGATCACAGTCGCACATCTCAGAATGAAAAGGGCGTTTACCTGCGCCTATAAGCTGAGGCTGGTAGACAGAGGATCTCAAACCCCTACTTATTATAGCCTTTTTTACCCACAACGCCACGCAACTACCGCCGTGGGCTATGCATCACAAACTGTGGTCGGTCACTCACTCATTCACTCTGTCACTCATTCTCACTCACTCTGTCACTCACTCCCTCACTCGTTCATTTTTTTTGGGGGGGGATCCCCCCCTTTTTCTCTCTAATTCTTTTCGGCCAATTACCCCACTCTTCCAAGCCACCCCAGTTGCTGCTCCACCCCCTCTGCCAATCTGGGGAGGGCTGCAGACTACCACATGCCTCCTCCAATACATGTGGAGTCACCAGCCACTTCTTTTCACCTGACCGTGGGGAGTTTCACCAGGTGGATGTAGCACGTGGGTGGATCACACTATTCCCCCAGTCACCCCCCCCCCGAACAGGCAGCCGACTGACCAGAGGAGGCTCCAGTGCAGCGACCAGGACGCATACCCACGTCCGGCTTCCCACCCGCAGACACGGCCGATTGTGTCTGTAGGGACGCCCGACCGAACCGGAGGTAACACGGGGATTCGAACCGGCGATCCCCGTGTTGGCAGGCAATGGAATAGACCGCCACGCCACTCGGATGCCCCAATCACTCATTCTGAAACAATAATAACAATAATAATAATAATAATGTCCCTGCTTCTGGAGCTCCACCCGGAGCTCCACCCTGTCTTTCCCTGATATATAAGTTAGTAAGTTAGTAGTAGTGAGTTTTAATGTTTGCCAGTAGTTACTGTCCCCAAAATAAATAAATAAATCGTGATATTGCTGAAGGTAAACATTTTTTCAGTGATCATTTTGGGGTTAGCTAAGCTTCCCACTAGCCTCTTAATAGCGCCGCCTATAGGCCAGACTGTCACCTAAAGAGTAGGCTACCTCGCTTAAAGCCACATTTCCCTATATAGGCCCCGCTGTAGCATGCTGGGTACTCATTAGGGGATGGAGACTCGTTCCTAATACCTATAGATTCAATATCTAGATTATGTTAACTCTTCTCCTCCCTCCAGTAGTACATCCATCCATCCATCCATCCATTAGCCAAACTGCTGAGCCCACTCAGGGATGCTGGGGCCTATCCCAGCAGTCACTGGGCAGCAGGCGGGGAGACACCCTGGACAGGCCGCCAGGCCATCACAGGGCCGACACACACACATTCACACCTGGGGCCAATTCAGTACGACCGATCCACCTGACCTACACGTCTTGGGACTGTGGGAGGAAACCCACGCAGACACGGGGAGAACATGCAAACTCCACACAGAGGACGACCCGGGATGACTCACCAAGGTTGGACTACCCCGGGGCTCGAACCCAGGGCCTTCTTGCTGTGGGGTGACCGCACTAACCACTGCACCACCGTGCCCGCCCCCCCCCCAGTAGTACATTATATAGTACAGCTGATATGGACTAACCGGACTCCATATCGACCCTCAGCATTGATACATACCAATCTAACATGGACCCTGACACTAAAAACCATCATGCCAAGGGTCCCTGGTGCTTCCCAGGACACCTTGACACAAACACTCCCGATGTGTAACTGTTTCCAAAGTTCTGATTTCCGATGAAAAGTCCTGCCGTGACTTTCCTGGTTAACACATTTTCTCATCTGCCATTTCACACGTTTCTTCAGGCCCCCGCGCTCAGCCCGACGTTGTCCGGTTCAGTTTTCGCTGAGCGGAGATTCGAGACGGCACCAAAACCCCACTATCACCCGATACTCGTCTGGCAGCATGGACCCCGGTGTTGTATCAACAGACGTCACGTCGTATAGGCATCATAGTTAGGGCAGGGGGAAAGCACAGTGCCTGCTTCGAAACTGGGGATGCGCCGCACTTGACCTTGTCCGTTCCAATTACTGCGGCCCCGCGGCCGCCATCATGCAGTGTGTCCGCTGTCATCTCTCCGCCCGACGGAACCGCCGCGTGCGCGGCGCGAATCTGACGCAACACAGCAGGGAGGCGCGCGCTATAGGCGCCATGCATTTCCAATAACACGCCTTATTTTGTGCAATACAGTCCACACCGACACCGCTGGGCAAGACCGCTGATACTGCCCACACCGCGTCTCCGAAATACCCCTGCTGCTTGCCTGGATAGCGTTCATGCAAACTTTATTTTGATGAAATCAAAAGTGGAGGATTAAGGGAGTTTTTATTTTTTTTCCATTTTTTTTATGGTCTCTCTCTCTCTCTCTCTCTCTCTCTCTCTCTCTCTCTCTCTCTCTCTCTCTCTCTCTCTCTCTCTCCCCCCTCAGCTGTCAATCTTACAATCACACAAGCAATCAAGGGCTGTGGCAAGTCAGGGGAATTTGTGATGATGACAGAAAAAGCCTCAAGCTGACGGAGACCCCAAAAAGTCTCGGTTAATAGCTTTTTTTTTGAGTTTAAGGTTGTGCGTACCCATAGGGATGGCTTGTCACAGATCCCATAGTCCTGAGCAAAACCACCGCGCTGTGCCATGACGCAAGAGATGGACACAGAATGTATAAACATGTCTTACAGCACCCCCAGCTTATCATTCTCCCCCATTGTACAAAAAATATATATATATATGTGGTTTGACATTTGAAAGTACTTGGAAGTGATTCATTGTGAGTAACGTGAGTCGGATTCCTAATTGGTTCGCTGTTGCGCCCATGAGCTTTGGAATATATATATATATATATATATATATATATATATATATATATACACACACACACACATATATAATATGATTATTAATTATATTAATATATAAATATTAGCTATATTGATAAATATTAATATAAAATCAATCAATTAATTAACTATTAATAAATATATATATATAGTATATATAATATTTATATATAACTTCGTTAAATGAAACACTCAACGGTAAGGAAAGTGCTCAACAAATAAGGAGCGAAATAATCCAGTGAGTGCAGCAAATTCTTTACGAATTTTCTTGATTCACTGGATTATATCTCAACTCAAGAGCCTCAGTAATCTCAATATATGCACAAAAACTTTCACGCAGCCCTGGCAACGTAAAATATCCCAAGCTATTCGTTTGCCTGGCGCCTTTCAAGGGATACAGAGAACACGTGGCTCAGACGAGACGTCTTCTTTCGGTATCGGAGGAGGAACTTTCGATTGAGGTGCTCGCAGAACTCGTGAAAGGTCATCAGCCGAATCGTTCGCCCCTCAGACTCTTTCAAAGGATGAACAACACTCCCGCCATTTGGACGAACCCCCTTTCTCCATCTGCATTGCAATTAAACATCTCTGGTTTCGGTGGCCACACGTATGTAGTTAATTGGGCCCGAGTGACGCAACATGTTAGTTGATACCGTACTGATTAATTAGTGTGGAGAAGGTCATCATCTTAGAGCCTCTTATGTAGCATCTTGCTGCAGCGTGTTAGTGTAGCGTATTCGTCTCGGACTGATCAGGAGTCAGAGGCTCACACCCAGAAACTGAGGCTGAATACCAGCCGACTAACCCCTCATCTGGACCTCACACAACGTCATACCATTTGTGCTAATGCGAGCACACATTAGGACATACAATGTGCACCCTTTTAGTACTACTACCATTACTACTACTACCACTACTACTACCACTACTACTACCACTACTACTACTACTACTACTACCACTACTACTACTACTACTACCACCACTACTACTACTACCACTACTACTACTACTACTACTACTACTTTAGGCTGCTCCTGTTAGGGGTCGCCACAGCAGCTCATCCATCTCCATCTCTTCCTGTCCTCTGCATCTTCCTCTGTCACACCAGCCACCTGCATGTCCTCCCTCACCACATCCATAACCCTCCTCTTTGGCCTTCCTCTTCTCCTCTTCCCTGGCAGCTCCATATTCAGCATCCTTCTCCCAATATACCCAGCATCTCTCCTCCACACATGTCCAAGCCATCTCAATCTTGCCTCTCTTGCTTTGTCTCCAAACCGTCCAACCTGAGGTGTCCCTCTAATACACTCGTTCCTCATCCTGTCCTTCTTCCCCACGCCCAATGAAAATCTTAGCATCTTCAGCTCCACCACCTCCAGCCGCACATGTTTATTTTGTTTGTCCCGGCACACTTGGGTGAAGCATTGAAATGCAGAATTCTAACGTTAATAAAGGTAACAGCAATATGTTTAGTTATACGTCTACCGAGCCCATGTTTCAGTTTCCTGTATTATCTGGACATGAGACGGTGTGCTGTTATCATCCTGCTGACGTAGTTGGCCAAGTGCAATTTGGGGGGAGAGACATTTTTTTTTCTAAAAAAAAAGCAGAAAGCATCAAATACGGTTAGTTTCAGCACGTTGGTACACGTCATAATGACCACACATGGCGGGGCCTCTTCGACCTGACAGCCAAACACTTGAAGATTCTTCGCGGCGGCGCCGCCGCCTTGATGAAATAAATCTCAAAGGCGGAGACTCGCCGCGAATATATTTGTTGGTTTATCTCTCAATCACGGTTTTCCAACGCATCACACAATCCCATTTAGCCTCCGGAGGAGAGGTGATTGGTGAGGAAATGTAATCATAACTGCTGTCAACGTGCGTTAAAGGGAGCGGTTATGGCTGAATCCCGTGAGCGCGCCCGGCACGCGCGGCCCGGCGTGCCTGTCAGAAGTTGGGATGAGAGGCGGGAGGAGATCCTGGGATGCATCTGACGTGGGCTGACATAAAACAGAGAAATTGTAGATAAACCCGACATCGCTCAAGAAGGCTTGACACTCGGGGTGGGATTTACGGCTGTATTTCAAACATATTACCCCATTTTGATAGACGCGGAAGGGGAATGGGCGGCGGCGGCGGTGGGGGGGGGGTATCTTTACATGTCCTCTTGACAAATAACAGATAACCCCTCCGCTCGAGCCCCACAAAGCTCTGCGGCGCCGTTTGATCTGATTTATAGTAATGCAGCCGCGCTCCGCCATATCCCGCCGCTCCGCCATATCACGCCGCTCCGCCATGTCATCACTCAGCGCCGCGTACACTCCAGAAATCAGAGGGATGTAAAATGCAATTTCGCTGGATTCCAGATGCCTCCGGTGGACTCGGTCGTCTTGACTCACACGGACCTCCACCTCAGACCTCCACCTCAGACCTCCGCCTCAAAGCTCCATCTCCGATCTCCACCTCAGCGGTGAGACGCCAAGGATATTAGTGCCCCTCGTGCAGTGTGTGTTGGAAACTGTACAGAAAATACCTGGGCCGAGTCTGGCCTGGGTAGTATAGGGCCCAGTGCTGCAGCTGGGGGGGGGGTATGTGTGTGTGTGTGTGAGAGAGAGAGAGAGAGAGAGAGAGAGAGAGAGAGAGAGAGAGAGAGAGAGAGAGAGAGAGAGAGAGAGAGAGAGAGAGGGAGAGAGCGAGAGAGAGAGGGAGAGAGCGAGAGAAAGAGAGACAGAGGGGTGTAAGAGAGAGCGAGAGAGAGAGAGAGAGAGAGAGAGAGAGAGAGAGAGAGAGAGAGAGAGAGAGAGAGAGAGAGAGAGAGAGAGGGAGAGAGAGGGAGAGGTGGGATGGAGGGCACTGAGGGATAAAGTGTAGTATTGTATGGAGAAACATAAAGCTGCCAAGGAGATATGCACTCTATTACAGACTCGAATGACAACCACTTTCTCCACACTTTCAAAGAACAAAGAGCCGGTAGGATGCCACTGCCTCGCATCGTGTACTGCTCTCTGACAGCCCCCCCAGCCCCAGCCCCAGCCCCCCCCCCCCACACACACACACATACAGACACACACACACAGACAGGGACAAACCGACTCTGCAACTGCGCTGAATTCAAAGGTGGACTTCGATTCGATTCAAGTAAAGCACATTGTTAAATGTTTCTAGGACACCCCACACACACGCGCACACACACACACACACACACACACACACACACACACACACACACACACACACACACATACAGACCCACACACAGACAGGGACAAACCGACTCTGCAATTGTGCTGAATTCAAAGGTGGACTTCGATTCAAGTAAAGCACATTGTTAAATGTTTCTAGGACACCCCACACACACGCAAGCACACACAAACACACACACACGCAAACACACACGCACACACACACACACACACACAGCTTCCAGGCGGCTCAGCCTAAACCGAGCCTTGCGCGAGGCTGCAGCTCAGCAGTCTCTTCACTTCCTTCGATGGCCAGACACATTTTTCAATTATGCACACGAGGGAAGGGTATTAGAGGCCTAATCTCGACCTAATCCCCAAACAAACAGATCTTTGGTCTTCATTTCCAGCACAGACGCCCCAGCAGCCCCCCCTCCCCCCTATCATCCCCCAGCGATCCCACAACCCCCCCCCCCATCCTGTTCCCGAGCCTCTACTCCGTCACTAGTCAGGGACGGGATCCCATCAGCTCTGATAGTGCCTTTTAAATTCAGCTTCGACAACATTAGCTGAGTTTGAATAATAATAATAATAATAATAATAATAACAATAAAATACATTTTATTTGTGGGCGCCTTTCAGAGCATTCAAGGACACCTTACAGAACACAGTAAAAAACAAGCGGCGCTGTATCAGACAGCATAAAATCAAAACAAAGCAGGGTAGAGAATAAAAAGTTAACACAACAGGTAAGTATAAAATCATCATCCGCACAAAACTCGGTGAAGCGTGGATCAGACTGAACATGCCAGTTTGAAAAGGTACGTTTTGGGATGGGATGTGAAGGTTGAAAGAGAGTCAGTGTTGTGAAGGTCTTGTGGGAGAGAGTTCCATAGGCAGGGGGCAGAATGAGTGAAGGCTCTAGACCCCATGGTAGTCCAGTTCTAGACCCCATGGTAGTCAAGCGGGCCGATGGTGTAGTGAGTTGTAGAGCAGAAGAGGATCTGAGAGTGCGGGAGGGCGTGTGGCTATGGAGGAGTTCAGAAAGACAGGAAGGAGCTAGGTTATTAAGGGCCTTAAAGGTGAGGAGCGGGATCTTGAAGTCGATACGGTATTTAACAGGGAGCCAGTGGAGTTGCTGGAGAACAGGAGTGATGTGATCTATGGAAGGAGTTCTGGTAATGATACTTTAGTCGACTGGTTAACGTAGTCACCCGTGGTGCGGGAGATCCGGGTTCGCGTCCCGGCTGCGGCGGTTCCCCGACTGCCCCCCCCTCCGAATTCGCTACATTGGTGTCAGAATTGGGGTGGTGAGACTGTGAGGCCACCGGAAGCGTTTATTTAGACCCCCCCACCCCCTTTTCTCCCCCAATTGTATCCAGCCAATTACCCCACTCTTCCGAGCCTTCCCAGTCGCTGCTCCACCCCCTCTGCTGATCCGGGGGAGGGCTGCAGACTACCACATGCCTCCTCTGATAAATGTGGAGTCTCCGGTCGCTTCTTTTCACCTGACAGTGAGGAGTTTCACCAGGGGGGACGTAGCGCATGGCAGGATCACGCTATTCCCCCCAGTTCCCCCTCCCCCTCCCCGAACAGACGCTCCCGACCGACCAGAGGAGGCGCTAGTGCAGCGACCAGGACACATACCCACATCCGGCTCCCCACCCGCAGACACGGCCAATTGTGTCTGTAGGAACGCCCGACCAAGCCGGAGGCAACACGGGGATTCGAACCGGTGATTGGATTCGAACTGGTGGTCACTCTCCGTGTATTTATAAGTGTAGGTCTTAGCAGTCATCTCTTAATTTTGTCCTGCCAACGAGAATGTTCCTAAACTTCGTTCTAACCCCCTGTTGATACCTGAGCACACGTGTCCGTGTTGTGCACCTGCCCCCTCTCTCTCTTCTCTCTCTTCTCTCTCTCTCTCTCTGTCTAGTCTATCCTTCTCTCTCACTTTACAGGACACTTTATCTCCCTTTATGGACTGTCTGATGACCATGGATCATCTCTCTCTCTCGCCTGATGACTTCGGAGCCTGGTTGTGATGCGTCCCGTTTTCCCTTGGTCACAGTCCCACCCTCCTGGAGATTCATGCCATCGTTTGCACTGTTCTCGTTTAAAATTGCTTTTATATTATTTGTTTTAGCTATGGCAACTTCTGCATCGCCAAGTAGGGCCGGAAGTTATCCCATGCATGCATGCAAACAGGTATGCATGGATACAGAAATAAACACAAATCCTCAAATACACACACATACACATGCACATGCACACACACGCGCACACACACACATGCACACACGCACACACACACATGCACGAACTGGCCCCCTGAGCTCCCTCCTCTCTCTCTCTCTCTCTCTCTCATTATGATTCTCTACATGAGTGAGTCCATCCAATCGGAGGGGGGTCAGATCTCTCTCATTTCCCTCGACATGTACCGGCAATCGATTCTGCTCAAAGATGAAGGCCGCAGCTCATTCCCCCCTGCCAGCCCTCTCCTGATTTGGCTGCTCTATCTCCCTGCCGCCTTCTGAATGCAGAGCGAGGGGCGCGCGGGGAGGGAGGGGGGGACAAGGAAACAGCCAGAACAGGAAGAGGAAAGAGAGAGAGAGAAAACACTTTGTCTGTAGTTGCCCTGGTGACACGTGCAGGCGCGGGCCCCCTAAGCCACTTTTGTTTCCAATTGAATGAAAACTGTCACGGTGTGAACGGTGCCCCCCCCCCCCCCCGATAAGTCATAATTTGTATATTTAAGTTGCATTAGTGACGCAATATGACAACATAGTGTTGTTGAACGTGTCGCCACTGGTCGTACTCCTTTCAAGACCTATGGAGCTCAACACCAGGCTGATTAGAAAAAAATCTTGACCATCAATCACCCCCTTTTTTCAACAGAACAGAGACTATACTTTTCCATTACACTCCACTATACTCTCTACTTTCCCATTACGGAGCAATGAACTGAAAGGTATAATAATGAGTAGGACGGCAAGCTGTTTCAACATTTAATAGCTTTGCTTGATATCAACATTCGTTGAAATTTGATATCAAGATTTTGAAAACGTGTCACATTTTCAAATTTTGATATCAGGAGAAATGTTAAAACGGCTTGCCATGGAGGAGGATTTTCCTAAAAATCAATGTATAGACTCATACAAACTTAATCCCTCTCAGTCATCACTCGTGAGCCACGAGACTAGGTGGGTGACGGTGTCTGTATCTGCACACACCCTGTCCCCTCCGTCTGTATTTGTCTTAGTTTGATGTGGACGGGACGTTTCTGGGTGTTAACCTTTGGGCAGCGGGACGCTATAAAAACGCAGTGACCAGGTGCCAGATCGATGCCGTATAAGCACGCATCCAAGAGGACGTTACGACAATGGCGGACACAGTGCCGAAAAGACGCAAACATCCATCCCTCCATCCATCCCTCCATCCATCCATTATCCGAACTGCTTATCCTGCTCACAGGGTTGCGGGGATGCTGGAGCCTATCCCAGCAGCCATTGGGCGGCAGGCGGGGAGACACCCTGGACAGGCCGCCAGACCATCACACAGGGCCAACACACATGCATACACATTCATACCTAGGGGCAATTTAGTACGGCCGAGTCACCTGACCTACATGTCTTGGGACTGTGGGAGGAAACTAGAGCACCCGGAGGAAACCCATAAAGACACGGGGAGAACATGTAAACTCCACACAGAGGACGACCCCAAAGGTTGGACCACCCTGGGACTCGAACCCAGGACCTTCTTGCTGTGAGGTGACCACGCTAACCACCGCGCCACCGTGCCGCCCTAGACGCAAATACGGCGAGGCGAAACGCCAAGCAGACAAAGCTCCTTCCAAAACGAGGGTGAATCTGGGGTTGTCTTTCACCCGCTGATGAGCACTGAAGGAGAGGATGGGGATGAAGAGCGACGCGGAGTTAGTTGGCCTGTACACTGGGATGTGTTCTGGCTACTGCGGTCAAGGGGCGTGTCCTTCTGGTGACGTTGAGCTGGGGGGGAGGAGCCAACTTTGAAGATTGTGTTTGCTATGGCAAAAGACTGATCAAAAGAGCTTCGGATACATCAGTCTTGTAACAGGGTAAAATGGGGCTGAGGGAAAGTGCATTAAATTCACATAAGAAACCATTAGCTCAAAACCCAACGGGGAGTTTAAAGCCAAACTTCAGATAGCAGGTGTAATGCGCTGCATTCATACTGCAGCGAATTAGGGGGACAGCCCAGGAACCGCCTCAGCCAGGACGCGAACCCGTATCTCCTGCACCACGGACGGTAACGTTAACCAGTCGACTAAAGGGTCCGACCCGTTAGCCAATAAACGTTCTTCGATGTCTAACTTTTAAGCAGGCCACCAGTTTGGAGGGATGGTCACAGGACTCGAACCATCAGCCGAAAGACCATCCCTCATTACTGTGGCTGTTAGGGTTTGTGGGAGACCCCAAGCACATGACACCAGACAGAGATGGGGTTAGCCGAAACTGGCGTACTTTATTCCTTGCGCGTACAACAGTCAAACACAGGAAGGCAATAAGCGACAAGAAAACGGGAAGTCCAAGGGAAAAAACTCGCGGGTAATCCAAAACGGGAACACGGCAGGATACTTCCACGGGGAAACTTTGCAAGGGAAACCATAAACCAAGGGCTGGGGTGACCTTGGAGAGAAAAGCACCGTAAGGGAAGAGTAGCCACTACTGCGAGGAGGTTACGGCACGAACTGACAATGGGCGCTGGGAGACTACCAAACTTAAGCCCAGCCCTGACGGCTCAGCCCGGCCCTGACGAGCTGATTGGTTGGCAGCGCGGGGTGGGCGGGCCACGGTGCGGGGTGGGCGAGCAATAACAGTACCCCTCCCTCCACGGGAGCCACCAGACGACTTGCCCGGCTTGTCGGGATGGGAATGATGGAACTCAGTGAGCAGCCCAGGGTCCAGGATGAGCTGGCGGGAGACCCAGCTACGTTCCTCCGGACCGTAGCCTTCCCAGTCAACCAAATACTGGAACGCCTGTCCTCGGTGCCGGACGTCCTTCCACTGGGGGTGCCCATCCACGATCTCAGGGGGAGGCGGAGCTGGGGCCGGAGGCATCAGAGGACTGTGGGAGACAGGCTTAACCCGAGACACATGAAAAACGGGATGGATCTTCAAGGAAGCCGGAAGCTTCAGACTCACCGCCGTGGGGCTGAGAACCTTCCTGATCTCAAAGGGCCCGACAAACCGGGGGTTCAGCTTCTTCGCGGTGGACTGAAGCGGGAGGTCCTTCAAGGACAGCCACACCCTTTGGCCTGGTTGGTATGTAGGCGCTGGGGACTGGCGTCGGTTGGCTCCCCGACTGGCGCGCTCAGCTGCCCGGAGCAGAGCAGCTCTGGTCACCTCCCAGACGCGACCACACCGGTTCAGATGGGCCTGCACAGAGGGAACTGCCACTTCCGACTCCTGCGCAGCAAAGAGAGGCGGCTGGTAGCCCAGGGACACCTCAAAAGGTGAGAGGTCGGTGGCAGAGCTGACCAGGGAGTTGATGGCATACTCGACCCAGGGGAGGAACCGGCTCCAGGAGCTGGGCTTCTTGGCAGCCATGCACCGGAGGGCAGACTCCATGCTCTGGTTCATCCTCTCCATCTGCCCGATAGTCTGTGGGTGATATCCAGAGGCGAGACTAACAGAGGCACCCAACCCCTTACAAAAGGCCCGCCATACCTGGGAGACGAACTGGGGCCCTTGGTCCAAGACGATGTCCAGGGGAAGGCCATGGAGACGGAACACGTGGCTCGTCAGGAGGTCCGCCGTCTCAGAAGCCGATGGGAGTTTGGGGAGGGCCACCAGGTGCACTCCCTTACTGAAGCGGTCCACCACTGTCAGGATCACAGTGTTACCCTGGGAGGGAGGCAGTCCGGAGACAAAATCCAACGCCACATGGGACCAGGGCCGGCTTGGAGTTGGGAGGGGCTGCAGCAGACCCGCGGGTGCCTGATGAGAGGCCTTGCTGCGAGCACAGACGGAGCAGGCCTTTACGAAGTCCCTGACATCGTTCCTCATGATGGGCCACCAGAAACGCCGAGCCAGGAAGGTGAAGGTGCGGCGGACACCCGGGAAGCAAGCAAACTGACTGGCATGGCCCCACTGAAGAACCTGGGACCGGACTGAGTCCGGGACGAACAGGCGGCGTGGAGGCACGTGGCTCGGGGCGGGATGGGAGCGCAACGCCTGCCTGACCACGGTCTCGATGCCCCAGCTAACCACGCCAACCACCCTGGCCTCAGGAAGGATGGGAGTCGGCTCCTCTGTAGCTGGCTCCCTCCTCGGGTGTTGTCGGGACAGGGAGTCTGCCTTCGTGTTGCAGGACCTGGGGCAATAAGTCCGCCTGAAGTCAAACCGACTGAGGAAGTTGGCCCACCGTGCCTGCCGACCATTGAGGCACTTGGTTGCTCGGATGAACGTCAAGTTCTTATGATCAGTCCAGATGGTGAATGGCTGTTCCGCCCCCTCCAGCCAATGGCGCCACTCCTCCAGAGCAGCCACCACTGCCAGCAGCTCCCGGTTCCTGACATCGTAGTTCTCCTCGGCGGGGAGGAACCGGCAAGAGAAGAAGGCGCATGGCTGGACCTTCTGGTCAAATGCTGACCGCTGGGAGAGGACAGCCCCCAACCCGGTGTCCGAAGCGTCCACCTCCACAATGAACTGCCTCTTGGGGTCGGGGTGGAGCAGGACCGGGGCGCTGGTGAACCTCTCCTTGAGGGACTGGAACGCAGACTGGGCAGCCGGGGACCAGATGATCGGCTGGGAGGGGGAGGTCAGCCTGGTGAGAGGTTCTGCCACGCGGCTGTAGTTCCTGATGAACCTCCGATAGAAATTCACAAACCCGAGGAAGCTCTGTAATTCCTTCCGTGATGTGGGATCGGGCCAGTCCACCACAGCCTGGATCTTGCGGGGGTCGGCCCGGGTCTGTCCCCTCTCAATGACAAAGCCCAGGTAGTCAACGGAAGGGGAATGGAACCGGCACTTCTCTGCCTTGACGAAGAGCCGGTTCCGAAGGAGACGTTCGAGTACCCGGCGGACATGCTGGACATGTTCCTCGAGGGTCCTGGAGAAGATGAGGATGTCATCGAGGTAGACCACCACAAACTCGTCGAGCATGTTGCGGAGAATGTCATTCATGAGAGCCTGGAATACCGCCGGGGCATTGGTGAGGCCGAACGGCATGACCAGGTACTCATAATGACCCCGGGGCGTCTTAAAGGCTGTCTTCCACTCGTCCCCCTTCCGGATCCGGACCAGATGATAGGCACACCGTAGGTCCAGCTTAGTGAAGACTGTAGCCTGGGTGAGGGGCTCAAGGGTGGAACTCATGAGAGGAAGGGGGTACTTGTTCTTGACGGTTATCTCATTGAGTTGGCGATAGTCAATGCAGGGTCGGAGGCCCCCGTCCTTCTTCTTCATGAAAAAGAATCCAGCTGCCACCTGGGAGGACGAGGGCCGAATGAGCCCCGCTGCCAAGGACTCGGAGATGTACTAGTCCATTGCAGCCTTCTCGGGGATGGTCAGACTGTACAGACGACTGCTGGGAAGGGATGCCCCAGAGTGGAGGTCGATAGCACAGTCATAAGGCCGATGAGGAGGAAGAGATTGGGCCCGGGTCTTGCTGAAAACCTCACCTAGCTCATGGTACTCAGGGGGAACAGAGGAGAGGTCGGGAGGCAGGGCATTAGGGGCACGTCGGGGGGATGGGCCGGGAGCAGCCTGGAGACATTGGGCATGACAGGAAGAGCTCACTCCATGATGGTACCGGAGGCCCAGGCGATGTGTGGCTCGTGCTGCACGAACCAGGGTTGCCCTAGGATCACAGGAACTAACGGGGACTGGATGATGTAGAACCAAAGTCTCTCCACTTGGTTCCCTGCTATGGTGAGAGAGACAGGGTGGGTGCATTGGGTGCCGTTGGCCAGGCAGTGCTCGTCCAGCGCGAAGGCCTCCATGGGCTTCTCCAGCGTCTCTAGCGGGATGTTAGCCTGGGCAGCAAACTCTGAGTCCAGGAAACACTCATCAGCCCCCGAGTCGAGGAGTGCACCCACCGTGAGCCGCTGGTCAGCCCAGGCCAGGGTAATGCTAACCAGATGGTTCGGTGGGGCAGGACAGCGGGAACAGGAAAGGCGGCTCACTAGGATCTCCCGGGGCCCCAGTGAGCCTAGTCTTTTGGCTGAGTGGGGCAACCGCTGATCAGATGTCCCTTCTGGCCACAGTAGAGGCATTGACCCGCCTTGAACCGGGCCTCCCGTTCGGCCGGACTAAGGCGCGTGCGCCCCAGCTGCATAGGTTCCTCCCCCATCGTGGTCTGGGGCGCGGGGGGAGAAACGGCCACAGGGAAAGTGGGGCGAGCAGGAGTAGGGGTCCTGTCAGAAGTGCTGGATGACTGGGGAATGGACGGGGATCCACGCAGGGCTCGCTCGCACCTCCTCTCCCGGAGGCGTCCGTCGATGCGGATAGCGAGCTTGATCAGGTCATTGAGGGAGGTGGGCTCCTCCCGGGTGGCTAGCTGGTCCTTGACAGCCTCGCTGAGACCTCTCCGGAAGGTGACCCGAAGTGACTGGTCGTTCCAGCCGCTCTCAGCTGCGGCCAGCCTGAACTCCCCCGAGTAGTCTGTGACACTGCCACTGCCCTGCTGGATACTGCTCAGCCAAGCACCAGGGTCCTGGCCACCGACTGGATGGTGGAAAACCTTCCGTAGTTCCGCCACAAAGTCCTCGTAGGTGAGGCAGAAACTGGCCTTCATGGACCAGGAAGCAGTGGCCCACTGAGCTGCTCGGCCTGTGAGCAGGTTGGTCACGTAAGCGACACGGGCAGCATCAGACGTGAACATGCTGGGTTGGTGCAGGAAGACCAGCTCACACTGCATGATGAACGTGGCACAGGTCTCAAAGTCGCCATCGTGGGCTGGAGAGGCAGGGCTCTCGGGGAACTGAGTTGAGCCCCACAGCGTTAACTAGGGCAGCAGGCCCAGGGGGCAGGTTATCCACGACTCCAGGGGCAGGCTGGCCCAGTGGCTGGATGGTGAGAGCCGCTGTGATGGTCTGCAACTGCCGCAGGACCTCTGCTTGTTGGCTTGCCAACGCCGCCTGCTGGCTCATTAGGTTACCCACACAGGCCTGGAGGGGCTGGACCCGAGTCTGAAGATCTCTCACCGCAGTATCTAGCTGCTGGGTGTGGGAGTTGGTCAGTTGGATCTGTCTGATGAGAGCCGCTTGAACCGGACTGGTCGGTACGCTCTCTGTGTCGGCTGGGGTCGTCATGGTCAGTTCGTACTGTTAGGGTTTGTGGAAGACCCCAAGCGCACGACACCAGACAGAGATGGGGTTAGCCGAAACTGGCGTACTTTATTCCTCACGCATACAACAGTCAAACACAGGAAGGCAATAAGTGACAAGAAAACGGGAAGTCAAAGGGACAAAACTCGCGGGTAATCCAAAACGGGAACACGGCAGGATACTTCCACAGGGAAACTTTGCAAGGGAAACCATAAACCAAGGGCTGGGGTGAGCTCGGAGAGAAAAGCACCGTAAGGGAAGAGTAGCCACTACTGTGAGGAGGTTACGGCACGAACTGACAACGGGCGCTGGGAGACCACCAAAATTAAGCCCGGCCCTGACGGCTCAGCCCGGCCCTGACGAGCTGATTGGCTGCCGGCGCGGGGTGGGCGAGCCGTAACAGGTGGCAGCAGCATCCGAGAACCGAGCATCCCTCAAAACACTCACAAGAGAACCAGGGCTTCCCAATAACCTGCACAGTAAAAGACACATGGCTCAATCTCCCAGGCGCCACGATTCAGTCCAGGTCCCCGCTTAATTTGTTTCAAAGGGACTAATAAGCAATGATTTTGAAATGAGCGAGGTCTCGGGGTGAAGCCTCTTTTGGACACGGGGACTGTGCGTCGGGCCAGGATTAATCAACGTGTCCTCCGGGCAGCGGGGCCTAAGATGTACACAATAAAGTGTGGAAAAAGTTGTTTCATGCCGCGGCTTTATGTGAGCCGTAATTGTTGCCCGAGGTGATGGTAGCCTCGGCGCGGCTGACCCGGGATTTCCATGCATGAGGCACGGGGAGGATGAAAGGATCAAGCCTGTCAACAAAACAATGGATTATCGTTTGAGGACTTTCCGGTTGTTACCGCTTCCCCCCATCTACGTCCGGAGGAGTGCTGTGATTTCCAGCCTTGGGCTTTTCCCATTGGCTGACTGACACGTGACTTATTAAAGACGCGGAGGCACGTCCACGGCTGCATTCATTAGAAATGTGTCGTTTTGTGTGAAATTCAAAGCGAATGGGAAAAGCTGAATAGAAATGCCAAACAGAAAATGAAAAATAAAAATCTTGCTAACTGCCGCAATGACGTGTTTTATCCTGGCTTAAAGTAGAAACGTGGGTGTGCTGATGTAGAGGATGTGTGATCAATGTTGATGGATGTGGAGTTTTGCAATACGTGAACATAGATGCTTCTGCAAGTAAACGACTGGCCAATATCCAGCTGAAGGCAACACAAACAACTCACATTTAAAGGGCGCCCGGGTGGCATAGCGGTCTATTACATTGCCTACCAACACGGGGATCGCCGGTTCGAATCCCCGTGTTACCTCCAGCTTGGTCAGGTGTCCCTACAGACACAGTTGGCCGTGTCTGCAGGTAGAAAACTGGATGTGGGTATGTGCCCTGATCGCTGCACTAGCGCCTCCTCTGGTCGGTCGCGGCGCCTGTTCAGGGGGGAGGGGGAATAGCGTGATCCTCCCACGTGCTACGTCCCCTTGGTGAAACTCCTCACTGTCAGGTGAAAAGAAGCGGCTGGCGACTCCAGGTATTGGAGGAGGCACGTGGTAGTCTGCAGCCCTCCCCGGATCAGCAGAGGGGGTGGAGCAGCGACCGGGATGACTAGGAAGAATGGGGTAATTGGCCGGATATAATAAGGGAGTAAAAGGGGGGAAAAATCCCAAAAAACAAAACAAACAAACAAACAAAAAAAACTATAACGTTCGCCATCACACTTAAACAACAAATGCCAAAAAGCCACAACGCGTGCTGGACTAATCTAAAGTCCAGGCCAGTGAGCCTGACCTGCACTTCAACAAATAAAGGCAACAGAAGAAGCTGCCTTGACCCAGTGTCTTCTGCTACCCGCAGGGGCGGAGGCAGACTTAAACATTCAGGGCTCGCCCCAGGGCATGCTCCCCAGGGAGGGGGTTGGTTTGTTTTGTTTTGTTTTTTTTTGCATTTAGGGCAGCTATAGGAACTATTTTTCAACCCATTTGAGGTAACAGAATGCCTAAAAATCTCTACATTATTTGAGGAAATCATGAGGAAATCATTTTAAAGTTATGTAACATAGGTAGGGTAGGAATTTGGAGTAAACCGCATTACTGATCTTGAAACCTATTTTTTTTGTTAGACTATGACGGAGTAGAGTTCACAGGAGGAATGTGTAGCTGACAAATCTGCTACACTTGAATCCATGCCATGATAATCCGGGCTGCTGTGGTTGTAAATCAAGGGTCCTCAACAATGCCGAGTAAATGTGGTCTTCAATACTCTAAATTGAATATTATGTCAACAGAAGAACATTTGGTAACACTTTTAGTATGGGGAACGTAGTCACCATTAATTAGGTGCTTATTAGCATGCAAATTAGCAACATATTTGCTCTTAATTGGTCATTATTACGTACTCATTAATGCCTTATTCTGCATGGCCTTATTATACAACCAGTAAGCCATTAACTATGAGGTTTCCCTCTATAACCTCAGAATTATTGCTTATTAGTAGTACCATCTCAATATGCTTTGCTTAGTATGGCCTTTATAAGGTGGTAGTACCACAAGAAGAGTTATTCTCCCTTACTAACACTTAATGAATATGGTCTGTTCTTACATAACAAAACACAAAACTACAAGTGTTCATAGTGTTAAATTACTGTAAATTAAGTTTTTGTTACCTAGAATATGTTCCCCATTCTAAAGTGACATCTTGATCATTACTAATTCACTAGTAATTACGTTTTTTTATGTTCCCCATACTAAAGTGTTACCGAACATTTACTCAAATGAGATTTCTTTGGGAGAGCTACTCATGTCTTATATTAAGAGTTATATTTATTCACATATCACATCAAAGTATAAGCTAATTTCAAACCAAACCAGCAGAATAAGATAGTTTTGTGTAATCAGTATATATCAAATATCAATATCCTACTACTACTATGACTTTCGGCTGCTCCCGTTATCGAATATCAATATCCAAAACTCACATTTTTGTGCCAAAAACATCTTAACCTCAAATCAGAAATCGCATCAGTGTCAATTTCTGTCAAACATCAGAGTCAAACCTGAACACACAGACATGACACACATATTTAGATTCAGTCTGACTTACACTTTCCAAGAACACAATTATGTCCGACGTCCATCGCAAACAAACATCCATAAATCTGCTTAGAAATCAGAGAAAAAAAGAAGCTCCTTATAACGCCAGAACTTTCCTGGGAATCATCACTTTTCAAAGTTTTCTCCAGTATCAAAGTAATCCGGCGATAGTTATTAGCAGTGGCGGTTGGTGTGAAAAAATTTTTGGGGGGGGGGGCGCAATTTACATTGGCGCAGCACACCTGACAGCTGCTTTAATGTCCACACAGTCACAGAGTTATGAAGAAGGACAATGTGGCCTATAGATTTTATCAGGGTTCGTAGACGGTGGATGATTGACAGTCGAGACGAGGCGTGGTGGTGGGTGTGAACATGATTGACAGCCAGGAGAATTGTCCAATCACGTTAGATAAAAAAAACATTAAAACAATATCAATTTGCTGCCAATAAAAGTGGGAGTGTCTGGGGTGCACAGAACTGCGCCCCCTGGAAAATCTGAAGCAACCAATCAGACAGCAGCCTCAGGTCACCTGCTCACCCAAAGTTTGAGGGCTTACATAAGGTATCGCTTGGCCTGCACCCCTCACCCAGGAAGTATATGTGTTCAGACAGAAACCAACCAAACACCATTTGGAACCAATATTTAATGGCTGCTGACAGGCGCTCACAGACTGAAAACACTTTTATTTCATAATTATTTGCATTATACAACTAAATTATATCTAACATGTTTAAGTAGATTTTCATCTCTTGATATTTGAAGAGGGCGGTGCCCCAGCGTCCTGTACTGGCCAGCCACCACTGGTTGACAGTATATATAGCAATATAGCAAATATATAGCAAACAGGAACTTGTAATAGCTAATTCAGCATACTTGATTTTCGAAAATGTAGAAAAATATAGGCTGCAAAAGGAAAGGGGGGGCTCATGTTGTAGCCCTGTGGGTTAATCTATGGCAACATATTTACTGTTTCTTGGAAAAGTTTAGTTTAAATCTGTTAACATAAGTGAAGACTTAACATTTAATGTAACATTACCCAAAGGAGTTGCTAACATTGCATGTAGCGTTCGTTGCCTACGGCATACCTGATGTTAACAAACTTGACAGCGGTGTAACTCATTTAACTGACAACTGTTTAAAAAATAATTATTTGGTGTCAGAGAGGGGTGGGATGTCTGAGTATTTGATTTGGAGCAGATTTACTGAGTCAGGTTGTGTTGCTTAATATTTGTACTATGCATCCATGGTTTGTAGCAGCGGTGAGTTTGTGAGGTGACTAGCCTAATATGGACTGCTGGCTAGCTAGCAAAAGTTAGCTGCTGTTAGCTCACTAGCTAACGTTTGCTAGCTAGCCAGTAATCAGTATTAGGCTAATCACATCACCAACTAAAGTTCAAATTCACTTCATTGTCATATATATATACACTACCGTTCAAAAGTTTGGGATCACCCAAACAATTTTGTGTTTTCCATGAAAAGTCACACTTATTCACCACCATATGTTGTGAAATGAATAGAAAATAGAGTCAAGACATTGACAAGGTTAGAAATAATGATTTGTATTTGAAATAAGATTTTTTTTACATCAAACTTTGCTTTCGTCAAAGAATCCTCCATTTGCAGCAATTACAGCATTGCAGACCTTTGGCATTCTAGCTGTTAATTTGTTGAGGTAATCTGGAGAAATTGCACCCCACGCTTCCAGAAGCAGCTCCCACAAGTTGGATTGGTTGGATGGGCACTTCTTTGAGCAGATTGAGTTTCTGGAGCATCACATTTGTGGGGTCAATTAAACGCTCAAAATGGCCAGAAAAAGAGAACTTTCATCTGAAACTCGACAGTCTATTCTTGTTCTTAGAAATGAAGGCTATTCCATGCGAGAAATTGCTAAGAAATTGAAGATTTCCTACACCGGTGTGTACTACTCCCTTCAGAGGACAGCACAAACAGGCTCTAACCAGAGTAGAAAAAGAAGTGGGAGGCCGCGTTGCACAACTGAGCAAGAAGATAAGTACATTAGAGTCTCTAGTTTGAGAAACAGACGCCTCACAGGTCCCCAACTGGCATCTTCATTAAATAGTACCTGTTAGAGCCTGTTTGTGCTGTCCTCTGAAGGGAGTAGTACACACCGGTGTAGGAAATCTTCAATTTCTTAGCAATTTCTCGCATGGAATAGCCTTCATTTCTAAGAACAAGAATAGACTGTCGAGTTTCAGATGAAAGTTCTCTTTTTCTGGCCATTTTGAGCGTTTAATTGACCCCACAAATGTGATGCTCCAGAAACTCAATCTGCTCAAAGAAGTGCCCATCCAACCAATCCAACTTGTGGGAGCTGCTTCTGAAAGCGTGGGGTGCAATTTCTCCAGATTACCTCAACAAATTAACAGCTAGAATGCCAAAGGTCTGCAATGCTGTAATTGCTGCAAATGGAGGATTCTTTGACGAAAGCAAAGTTTGATGTAAAAAAAATCTTATTTCAAATACAAATCATTATTTCTAACCTTGTCAATGTCTTGACTCTATTTTCTATTCATTTCACAACATATGGTGGTGAATAAGTGTGACTTTTCATGGAAAACACGAAATTGTTTGGGTGATCCCAAACTTTTGAACGGTAGTGTATATATATATATATGTATGTATACAGATAAAAGGTATCATGTACCTTCAAATGCATATGCCCTGGCTCTCTCAGCCCTTACAACTATATGTAAAGAAATAATAAATAATAAAAACAATAAATAAGAAATCAAAGTCCGGCAAAATAATAACTCAATGAAAGTTATGTAAGACGCCTAATGTTCATTATTCCGACTGCCTGGGGTAAAAACTATCTTTGAGGTGGCTGGTCGGAGCTCTGATGCTCTGTAAGCATTGTCCTGAGGGAAGGAGGAGAACAGACCATATGCTGGGTGGATGCTGTCCTCCATCATACTTAGGGCCTTCCTTCTGCAACGGGCGGCGTACATGTCCTGAAGTTGTGGCAGTGCTCTTCCTATGACTTTTTTGAAGCTGTTTTTACTATCCTTCTTAGTTGTTTGTGGTCCTGTTCAGTCAGGTTGCCAAACCACACCAGTATGCTTCCAGTAAGGAACTACTAGCCTACGTGTTACAGCTGCGGATTCACAAACCTAAAACAACATCTGTCTGGTGCTGATGCTGCCGAACCACTTTCTGTGGATGGAGGCTGAGGTTGACTCCTCATGAAAAACTTCCGTATGGCCACAGCTAGTTAGCTAGCTAGCAAGCAAGCTTGCTCACCAAAGAGACACGGGTGAATGAAACACAACACACACACATGATAACAACTCTTCGTGACATTGTTAGGGCGGAACTATAAATGGCAATATTTCCCCCGTCACAGAACTTTTGCTCCATTGAGTGCCGGCCCAGTCAGAGAGACTGAGGGGAAATGACACAAAGTTGAAGTTATTTTAAAAACCATGAAAGAGTCGAGGGTTTTGAGACAGCATTCGGGGCTGGAGCCCCAGAAGCCCCCCCCCCAACCCCACCCCCGCCCCTGCTACCCATGCTACTAAATGCTGATGTGGCTATAGAAGCCAAGTAGAAGTCAATGCAGCTTTAAATCACATGACATAACCACACGAACCACACATAGCAAGTAGCAAGTAGTCTATAAAAGGAGGTCCTGGGATTTGTCTTGACATCAGTGCAGCCAGCACACGTTAGACACCACCATGGTGTTATATTGTCATGACATAGGCATACTTTTGACTTTATGAAACTCTCACAAATGGAGCGACGCTTCAAAATAAAAAAAGAAGAGGACAAAAATCTCGTATTTAATATGCTAATTTGTCTATAGATTGTGAAAATTATTTCACCCAACAATATGATACAAACCCTGATAAATAGGGGGTACTGACATGCCCCCAGCATCCCTTCTTCCCACAGCTCAGACTTGAGTTTGTATTTGTTTCCTGCACATCACACACACATACACACACACACACACACACACACAAGCAAGAATTTACCTATTACACACACTATACAATATGGGTAAATGTTCGTCTTTCTCCATTTCAGGTTTCACTTGCTCTCAAATGTATACAGTACCATTAGCCCATATACATATAAATAAAGTACGGTAACTGATTGATGATTGGCTAACATTATTGAGGATGCAGTCATATGCATTTTCATTGTCCAATCACCACGAATTTCCATCGCTAACTTTATGACACATTTTCTACATGAACAACAAGGTTGTTTTTCACTTTGCTGTATTCCGACAGCAGAAACAGGGCAGATTTCCTCGGGGTGGCCATGTTGCCTGTTCGTTGTCATCATGTGAATGCTCTCAACTAGGAAGTGAGACATTCCCAAATGGGAACTTTCCCAATTCCCAGCTGCCTGAACGCACAATAAGTCTTTACATTCCCTTCCCCCTAACCTGGGTCAAAGGAAGACACGGCTCAAGTGGTTTTCAGCAGTGAAGTTCCTGAGCAAGGACTTCCTCATATCTATCCAGCACCCTTCTCCAGTGACTGCTTCTGGTAACAAGCGACAATATCAACCGGGACTTGTTGGAAAACTGCTTCTCAGGAAAGGAACCAATCCATAAATCAGGGAACCAACAGTAAGCACAGTAAGACTTGCCAATCGAGTGAGATAACAATGATGTCTTCAATATTTCAGTTGATGCCCCCGACTAACTTGTCACTTTTAACCATCACTGCTGATAACACAGCCCTGCGATAGTCTGGCAGCCTGTCCAGGGTGTCTCCCCGTCTGCCGCCCAATGACTGCTGAAGGAGGCTCCAGCATCCCCGCGACCCTGAGAGCAGGATAAGCAGTTCAGATCATGGATGGATGGATGGATGGATGCCAATAACGCAATGTCAGCTGACTTTTCTGAAACGTCCTGCTGACATTTTGGCTGAATTGCTGATCCCTCCTCTTCCTCCCGTCATTCGGAGTCGGACACCGAGTTGAATATGTAAGGTCCACTTAGGTGTTTGGAGGCGGCCTACATTTTATGAGCAGTTTGTTTACTTACATAGCACGAATTCAGGGGGACGGCCGGGAGTCGAACCTGGGTTCCCCGCATCATGGGCAACTGCGCTAACCAGTCTACTAAAGGGTCTGACCCGTTAGCCAAGGGCTGGCGAGTCTTCACATCCGTGGTCATACCTCTGTTACACTTATTTCCTCTCAGCACATCGAAGGTTGCTCAGCTGATGTGAGCGGTTGCTCATGAATTAAAAAATAAATACATCAACCCAACTCAACCCAAAATGGCTTGTAGGAAGTACTGAAAAATATGCAGCAATACTTAATCAAAAACACTTAGAAATACTTTAGTAAAAGAAAAAAAAAATAATCAACATGTTCAATATACTCTTGGGATTTACGTACGACTGCCTAAAATTGAAATCTAATGGGCTCCTTAATAATGTGTTTTCATTCAGACACGGAGATTGAATCTGTCCTTGGTACATTTAGCGTACACATTCATATCATAAAGGCTATACGGCAGATCCTGTTATGCTGTGGAATGAACAAGGGTAGTACATTGACACCACCCATAAGTTATGCTGTCATAGGCCAAGCAAAATCCACGTGCTAATTACATAGCATAAACCCTAATGTGCGCTATTGTCTGTGGGCTGTGGGATGTGGAACCGTTTTCATCGCTCTATCTCAGCTGATACATCTGAATTAGTTGAGCTTAATATCCCCAAGGTCGTAACACGAGATTGTAACGTAAATGATGGGCTGGTCGTAACCCCCCCCCTTCCCCCTATCAAGCATTTAAAGCCGCTCCTCAGGTTCAGCTTCACTCCCATCACACCTTAAGTGATGGAGGGGGTGGTGGTGGTAGTGGTAGTGGTGGTGGGGGGGGGGGGGGCAGACAGAACGCTCAGACCAAGGCAATCGATTGTGACAAACAAATTAGAGACAAGTCTGAATGATTAAGTTATGTATTGATTTTGATTTAAACATGAACGGCTCATGTACTCCCGGGATTAGTTCGCGAAGACGACGTGTAATTGATGTTTCCTTGTACATGTCAGCAGGATTAAGCGCACGAAGCACGTGTTCAATAGGACAATAACGACATTTATGGACAAGACATATTGCTTCTTGATGGAGTCTGAGAGTAATGGCTCGTGTTTAACATTTCTGTATAAATTCTGGACGAATGATAAAAACCTAATGACTCGAATCAGTCAGGATTTATTGCATGCCACTCAACATATATGCATGTCCTACGCAGGACTATTACCTTGGTAGAGTATAGCAGTAGACATATTTCATATGGGCAGTCCCAGTGGGAATGGGAATGGAGCTCCCTGCCCTATTACCTGAGCTATAGAACCACACTTACTAAAAAAGCAATCATATTATAGATACAGAATACTTAAAATTAATCTATGACTCATTGCTGGTAATGATTGTGATTAATGTCTATGACCAAATCAAGTTACATTCTGTACATTTGAGGATATTATCTCAATTCTGGGGAGATTAATACAAATTTCATTGCTGGATTACAACAGGTTACTACTGCTGTGAGAAACAAGGTTTTGTATTGGGTTCTGAAATGTTCAATAACTCCCATTGAGGTTTTTTCTACAAATATACAAATATTTGTAGACAAATATTTATACAAATATAATCATTTATACTATATAATTTATATAATATACTAAGTTATACAAATATAACTAGTTATACTAGTTATATCCGTATACGGCTAAATATGAATTGATGTTATGAAGACATTTTCCATTTATTTACATTCAATGCCTGTCTCCTGACTCATCTCTCTTGTGGGGCAATTTGTAATTTTCATGAGCAATGTTGTACAATACCGGCTGGTTAGACACAGCAACAATCAAAGTCTCCTCTATCCTGGCTCAGTAAGAAAACTAAAACTACATTTTGGATCATTAAGAAAACACCCCTTTTTGGTAGAACATATCTCACCAATATGTTAAGTATCTCTAGAGGTGTTCACCCTGCATCTTCACTAGCACTTAGTTCAGACTTTGTTAAGCCTATAAACCAAATCAGTTTCAATTTTGTATGGAGGAATCAAACTCACAATATCCAAAAAGCTATCGCTGTAAAAGACTTTTCTGAAGGTAGACTAAAGGCTACAGACTTTTAATGTATGAATGGTACTTTAAAACTGAATTGTCTGAAACAATATGCTAAATCCCTGGGCAGTATCTGGCACATATTCCCCCAAACTATATTTGATAAGATGGGTGGCATAGAATTTGTTTTAAAATGAGATTTCAGTGTAACCAAATTACCTCGTAAACTTTCTAAATATCATCAACAACTTTTAATTTTTTGGAAATTATTTTACAACTACAACCTCATACCTCATAATACACCACTGTGGAACAACAGATGCATACTTGTCAAGGGAAAATCTTTGTTTTATAGGAACTGGACAAATAGAAATATTTGGTGTGTAATGGACCTATTAGATGTAAATGGAGATCTATTATCTTACAATGACTTTTGTTATAAATTTAATTTTGGATTGCAATCTCAACGAATTTAGATCTCTTATCAGCGCCATACCCAATACATTTATCTTAGCAAAAAATACAGCAGTGTATTCTCAGTCCCCATCCCCTCTCCCCACACCTCTTATACATGGAATTCATTTTCTTGATGAACGGTGCTCAAACAAATTCACTCGGTCTATTCTAACAACCGGTTTATACCCTGCTCCGTATTATAGAAATTATATTTTAAACATTTTTGACCCACCGACAACATCCAAATTGAGAACCAAATTCTGCAAATATCCAGTTCCACCCAAAACAAAAGAAATTCACTACAAAATAATGAATGATTTCTAT
Source organism: Lampris incognitus (assembly GCF_029633865.1). NCBI lineage: Eukaryota > Metazoa > Chordata > Actinopteri > Lampriformes > Lampridae > Lampris > Lampris incognitus. The sequence continues at coordinate 35,736,172 of NC_079226.1, forward strand.
CCTTCCAGGGAATTTTTAAGATTACGATTTGGCCATGAGAATAATGAATGTGTTTTCTGTAATGGGGATATTGAAACAACAGAGCATCTCTTTGTTTCATGCCCTCATACCCAGTTGTTCTGGAAACAATGGTTAAGTAGAAAAACCACAACAACACATATTATAGATCATAATAGTAATGTAGCGAAGTTGCTACCCCCGTCAGAATTGTGCCAATTGTCCTGTTTTACCCATCAGGCACTGCGTGCAGATTGTCAGTTGTTATTAAATGTTTTGTAAGTGTTTTATGTGGTTTTATGTGTTTATGTGATGACTATTTGTTGTGGTGTAATTGTAGATGTCATTCTGTTGTGTTGTGTAACCTTGGAACTGTAACCCTGAACAACTTTGTTGTTCGAGTAGATCACGCCCATGTATTGCGTCACATTTCCGTAAGTTCTTGTTTCTGTGTGAGTTCAATAAAGGGGCTGCAAAGTTACCTTTGTCGTTGCTTCTACGTTCGCCACAGTATTGTTTATGGTGTTATAGAAGATAAAAGATTGGATCCTGCTGATCAATGTTTTACTCATTTTAGCAAACTTTTTTTTATTCATAAGGCTAAATTTATCAAGACTCCACCCATCTTCATGTGCTACAATAATGAAACCCAACTCTATATTAAGTCCCTGAAATCAAAATGTGCCAAAGATCTCTATGGATTACTAGAAAATAATCTGACCAACATAATGACTTAAAAAATTAACAATCGTTTAGTCGATCCTTATTTACGATTGAGTTATTTTATTATTATTTTATGTTTTGTTCTGCTTGATCGATTTACGCCTTAGTTTGTGTATGGTTTGTGTACATGTTTACATCTCTTACGGCGTCCGCTCATTGGACCGGCGGTCTGTCCAGGGTGTTTCCTCGCCTTCCGCCCAATGACTGCTGGGATAGGTCCTGATATACTGTATAGAAATGTTTACATACTAGCTGTTCCCTTTGGCACTTTGGATATATCTATGTATTTTTGGATGGAATGTATATTTGCCGCTCGGCTAAAGGGTCAGACCCATTAGTTGGGGACTAATGTGTCTTAATACTAGTTTACAGTCGTCACACTCCCCGGAAGCGCGCCCTCGCGCTTGTGCTTCCCGCGCTCCGAAGAGACTTCTGAGGATCTGCACACTTCCGGATCCCACCGCTGCCGCCAATGTAACCGGTTATTTTCTTGCCCGGTGCGGGATTCGATACGAGATGTACTGCACCACAAGGCGACACCACTAACCGCTCGGCTAAAGTCTCAGACCCGTTAGCTAGGGACTAATGTGTCTTACTAGTAGTTTACAAAAATATTAAAAAGAAAAAAAAAAGACTGCTGGGATAGGGATATCCATTCATCCATCCATCCATCCATCCATTACCCAAGCCGCTTATCCCAACCGGGGTCGCGGGGTTATGGAACCTATCCCAGCAGCCACTGGGCGGCAGGCGGGGAGAAGCCCTGTACAGGCCCACGACTGTAATTTGGATAAGCGGCTTGGATAATGGATGGGTGGAAGATGAAGTTTTCAGTGCCTTATTGTTGTAAATTTATCGTTTGAATTAAAAAAAACAAACAAAAAACTACAGCCAGTTACTGCATAGTGGGGTCAACCCCCCCCCACGCGCACACACACACTTCTTTGCTATTGGTTGAGGCAGCGGATTTGCCGGTCAAAGTTCACCGAAGCCGGAAGCGAATGTTTTATTCGCTCCTTCACTCGCATAGGCGAATATTCGCCAATGTTAATTTCGCTCATGTGTGACCGCGCCCTTAGACGGCTTCTCGGCATCGTCAATGTTCTCAATGTCTTTTCAATATCGCCCGACATCGTTTTTTTTGTTTTTTTGTTTTTTTTTACTTCGCGCCCGTATGTTGCCATGGCTACGCATCAGCGTCGACTTAAAATGACGTTAATTCAGGCGGACACGTTGGTCTACGGTGATTGGTTAGAGAGAATCGACCCCCCTCTCTCCCCCTCCCTCAGGGAAATCTGTTGGGCGAAGGCAACGTCAGACTGGAGATGGAAATGGAGGGTAACGAGTTGACGACGCTGTCTGAAATCAGGCAAAGTGAGGTTCACAGCAGCTGACACTCATCAAGGCCACTGCAGATTTGGCTCGAATGACTTCACTGCGCTGTACTATAAATAAACCATATAGAAACTGAAGCTGTGCGTAATACAAATAGGTGCGTGCTGGATTCCCAAGCAAAGCAGATCCGGTCTTTCCAGAGCCACGTGGGCTCCACGTAACTCTATCTGCCATCCCGATACTATGGGAGCAGGAAAAGGAACCGAAATAGAATCACACAGAATCAATACTGTAGAAAAGTAAAATATTGTAACGAGAGTCATTAATTGAGATATTAATTAAGTAGCTGATTCAAGACGTTACTTCTCCACATCTGGGCACTGATCTAGCCAGAAGCTGGCCAAAGAGCATGGTGACGAAGAAGAGAGGAGCATTAACAGACTGACAAATTCTACCCCAGCACAGCAAAACCACATTCACATTAATCTGAAGCGCTGTTCCCGGTCGCCATAAATCTCAAGAGTTTCTCAAGAAGCACATCAGAACCTTGAAGATATATTGTGAAAATGTCTCCACTTGTTAAGAGAAGCGTGTCGTCGAGAGGGATAAGTAAACAGACTTAAAATGCACTTTATAAACTGGCCTCCCGAAAGCGGCAAAACTTATAAACCAGCTCCCAAATTATGCCGTATCCATTTGCATTTTTATTCAATGTTATCTTTCCCTGCTAAAATAATGAGGCGTTTGACCTCTTTTGTGATGCTTTTGGAAGTAAGCCTCTCGTTTCATACACAAGTATATAATTTTGTAAATGCCCAGATAGCATCCGGATGTGGGCCACTTCAGGCAATGATGCGGCACTGGCGGCCTTCTTCTGGCCCTGACAAGGTGGATGTGACCCTGACGTGGCCCGTGTGGTAAATGGTGAATATGGCCCAAATATCACAAAACAAATATGGGCCACCTTTGGCAAATATGTGGCACATGCGGCATTGCTATGGCTTGGTTCTGGCCCAGATCTGGCAGACAGGAGCGGACCGCCCAAGTGCCATCATTCCACACGGTATGTGGGCCGGATGAAAGTGTCGGGTGTGGGACGGGTCCGGGCCGGAGCAATTTTGCTATCTGGGTGGTTTCCAAGATGGGCTACATACTAGACTGCCGGATGTGAGGCATCGGTGCTGCCATCTTGTAAACTGCAATACAACTCATCTGGAGTACAATCCTCATTGTCGTTGTCAAATGCTAATGGACTCGGCTGACTTTCCTATGACTTAATTCACTAAAAACTGTTGTGTGGAAAAACTATTAACATTCCTATATCTGACAATTCAATATGGCAAAGAAAATGTGTATCCTCTTTATCGGTGCATCAGCAGATGCTATTTCTCTGTGCAGCATTGTAAGCCTGTGGTACACACAGGCAGCTTTTTTAATTTTTACATCCCTCACAATAGAAAAGCCCTCAGTTTTATCAACACTGCTGTCTGCAGTGTCCCTGTAGGGAAGCATCTCAACGGATCCATCATATGACCTGTTCCAGCCTTTCACGCTTCACATCTATTTTTTGTACACACATGAGTAAACAAGGCACCTGTTTACAGTGTAGTCTTTGACTGCCATGTTTTAACATTTCTGTTCTCTACTGTTAAAGCAAAGTATACACAGCATAACAAATATATATACAGAGAATGTTGTGCTATCCTTACAATGACCGCTTTATCCTTAAGAATCTGGAAGCGTGTGATTCATAACAGCTGTGTTGCACCTGTAGCTAATTCGGGGGGGGGGGGGCAGCTGGGAACCGCGCAGCCCGGACCCGAACCCAGGTCTGCTGCACCACGTCGGCTAAAGGGTCCAACGGGTTAGGCTACTCATCCGTGGTTGTTACACATCTTACAAACAAATGTCCACGGATGTACACGTAGTCCTACAGTCGCCTACACCCAGATAGCAAAACTGCTGTGGCCCGGACCCGTCCCACACCTGACACTTTCATCCGGCCCACATACCGCGTGGAACGATGGCACTTGGGCGGTCCGCTCCTGCCTGCCAGATCCGGGCCAGAACCAAGCCATAGCAACGCCGCATGTGCCACATATTTGCCAAAGGTGGCCCATATTTGTGTTGTGATATTTGGGCCATATTCATCATTTACCACACGGGCCACTTCAGGCTCACATCCAGATCACATGTTGCCGAGAGCACCGCATCTTTGCCAAAAAAGGCCCACATTTGATTTGGCATATTTGGGCCATATTTGCCGTTATACATGTGGGCCACTTCAGGCTCACATCCATTTTGGCAGGGCCAGAAGAAGGCCGCCAGTGCCGCATCATTATCTAGGTACTGTGGGGTTTCAGTCAGGGCCTTCAGTAACAAACTGCCCCCCCCCCACACACACACACACACATTTCTCATATTGGTGCCGACACAGCCAACACAGCCACATACTAAATACACTATCTACTGGATCAACACCAACAAGACAGCTGCTCTTCAACACCCACAACACACACCACTGTGCACCATAGCAGCAGCTGCAGCATCACCATCAGATCTTCCTTTACGTCACTCAGCAACCAGATTGCACACGCACACCGCATGGCACAACGACAACAGCGCAACTCAGTAGAGCGCAGGTCTCCACCAGGTGTACCTCCCCTTCCCCAGTGCTCAGACTTGGCGACTAACCACCCCTTTCTCCTCCTACCAGGAGAAAGGGGCCCTTAGACTTTAGATGTGTTTAACTGTCGCGGTTTTCGTGATGTAAAATGAATGTAGGCGAAGGACTTCCATCCATTCTAGCAAAGCAATAAAACAACGGCGAGAAACCATTGCTCATGCTTTATTGTAGCTCCTGGCGGGACGTCCAGCTGTGACGGTGATCGATCCTACTTTTGAAGCGGTGTTTTCCTAGCGGAGATTTACCGCTGGGGGCCCGCGGCCCCTCCCCGCGTCTAATCCCCGCCACGGTGTCGGTTAAACAAAGATGGCGGCGGGGTGACTAAAGGGGATTACGCGTGGTTCATCCCGTGTTCCTCCAGTTCTCCTGTGCCGGGATCGGCAGTGCGTGATCTGCCCGGCTTGCGACAGTAGAAACTGCATTTTAAATTGCATCATAGCATTTATTCAGCATTATAGCATTTATTCAGCATCATAGCATTTATTCAGCATTATAGCATGTATTCAGCATTATAGCATTTATTCAGCATTATAGCATTTATTCAGCATTATAGCATTTATTCAGCATTATAGCATTTATTCAGCATTATAGCAGTTAGACCCGTTTCAGGCACACTTCCATTTAGCTATGTAAAACAAATCATGATTGTGATTTTGACAGCCCCAGCAGAGGAGGCCCTGATGGTCCTGACAGCTTCACCACCACTGCCTATAATTGTCTCTCTCGTTTAAGTGGCAAGCGCTCCTTCTGGCCTCACGCACCGCCCTTGCCTTCATTCGAACGCACAGCCGAAACATAACCAGCGGCGGACACACAAATGAAGATGTCGTGCCTAGATGGTTCGCATAGTTGGCGTGCTTGCTGGTGCATCGTGACCTTTGCAGACCTAGCACGCCGTGTCTTGGCCAGATGGGAAGCAGGGAAGGGCTCTGTGGTAGACACCCTCTAACATCCAGCACGCAGAGGCCTCTTAACTCCGCCATTGAGCAATCCCAAGGAGGCCGGAGGTGACCCACAAAGCCGAAATGTGGGTGCCGTGTGGTCGCTTTGCCTGTGCAATAGCTAAGAGCCATGCATTCTTCATGGCTCGTGGATGGAAGTGTGGTTTCTGTGGGGTACGTTTTGTAACGGACGAACTGTGTTATCCGCAGCACCGTTAACACTGTTAATGACGGGGAGCCCCGTGTCGACGTGCCTCGTCTTCTCGTGGTACACGGGAATCTAATCTGAAGAACAGGCCTCTACATAATTGTGGCCATTTAAGGGTCATCTTCTCATCGACGTATTTACTCTGCAACTCTTGTTAAACGTGGAACGAGCACCCGAGCACTTTAATTCATAATCATAACGAGCCTCTTTTATTCCGCTACTCTGATTAGCTGCACAAGTGGGCCTATAGGCTTATCTCAAGAGTTTGGTTTATTACAGCATGTGCTCGGAGAAGAAAGAAACCACTGTGGATGTGTTAAATAGTTGTGCACACGATAAAAAAAAATGTTATTTTTCTATTTGATGAAATGTTTAAGTAAAACCTAAATACCCCGGAAGGCCAAAACGGCCATGATTAATATTTGAAACGCCTGTTTCAAGATGCTCACAGCAGGGCCAACGATGTCTTGAGTTGATGAGGTTGATATGTGAGCTACCACATGCTGTCCAACAACACGCCACAACATTAGAAGATTTCCTTTCAAGGCATATTTTTTATTCACCCCCCCCCCTTTTTCTCCCCAGTTGTACTTTTTGCCAATTACCCCCCTATTCCGAGCCGTCCCGGTCGCTGCCCCACCCCCCTCTGCCGATCCGGGGAGGGCTGCAGAATACCACGTGCCTCCTCCCATACATGTGGAGTCGCCAGCCGCTTCTTTTCACCTGACAGTGAGGAGTTTCACCAGGGGGACGTAGCGCGTGGGAGGATCACGCGATTCCCCCCAGTTCCCCCTCCCCTTCTGGACAGTGATTTTGTTTGTTTGTTTAGTTTGGATATACGTGTTAGTTTGGATGTGTGTTGTTGCAGCACTGCTGCGGGCTGGAGGAAACCATGCTTCATATCATTTCACGTGTGCAAGTGCATGAAATGAAATGACCAAGTGTTTCTGATTTCTGATTGCTGATTTTTAACGTGACAACGCTTGCTTTTCCCAAACTGCCGTCTTTAAGTTTAAAGTTTGATGGGGAGCAGCTGAAAGACGGATGGGAAACAATCACTGTGGAAAGTGCTTCTTGGCGGCACGAGGCACTTTCTGGAAGCTGGAATGAAAAATCTCTCCAAGGGACCAAACATAAGACGGACTGATTTTTCTTTTCTTGCTTTTTCTGAGCCTTCCAATCACAACACATATAAGATGGGATTTAACGCTATGTGGGCAACTGACAACTGGTTAAGTGCCCCCTATTCAGGCGCCATCACCAAAGCCGGTCCCCACCTGAAAATGACACTGTCACGGAAATGAAGTGTCACCATGCAATTACTGTATTTTCGGGGGGGGGGGGGTTTCTTTATATTTTTTCCCCAATTTCTACTTGGCCAGTTACTCCACTCGCCAGGCGCGCCGGAATCATTCCGGAAGTGGGGGTAAGTAGCGCTGTAAGAGCGCACCGGCGCCTGTATTTACGGTTTTAATACAACAAAGCGCGTTATTGAAGACACGTGCCCGCCCCGTCTTGTTACTTTGTTGCAGTTGGGCAAAATCTCAATGTAGCGTTCTGTGTTGCGCTCGAGCGCTTAAGTGATACATTGTATTCAGTTTTGAAACCCTGCTGCCTGCCACCGGGGTTCTGGCTGCGCTGGTTCTCGATTTTGGGGGGGGGGGGCAGGCTCCAGTGGCGTTGTGGACGGCGGGGGTGTAACATTGCTGTTAAAGTTGAGTTTGTTTGGCTGTATTTTATTTTCTTATTCGCTGGTTCTTCTGACATGTTTGCAGAAGCACGTGTTTGCAGTATTGCTAGCTAGCAGAGCTGACGTCAGCTAAGTCAACGGCTCAAACAGACAAACGACGCAAACACACACTTTATTGGTTGCTATAGGCTACAATGCATTTGATTTGTGTTGCGATGTACCCTCTGATTGGATTAAAATGTGAATATTCTTCCTGATTTATGTCCGCGTGCTTTATTTGAGCTAATTCTTAGAGTAGGCGGGAATGGTTGAAACGTCTTTTTACCGTAAGTGTTGCAATATAGGGGAATTAGCGGGCATAGAGGGATTACTAACTTTAAAAAAAAATGTGGAAAGAGGGTAAAAGTGTGTGTGGGGGGCCAATAGCCTCCTGCCCCCCTATTCCGGCGCCCCCGTCCGTCGCTGCTCCACCGGACCCCGTCTGCTGGTCTGGGGAGGGCTGCAGCCTACCACATGCCTGCTCCGATACATGTGGAGTCGCCAGCCGCTTCTTTTCACCTGACAGAGAGACGTTTCGCCAGGGGAACGTAGCACGTGGGAGGATCACGCTCTTCCCTCCAGTTCCCCCTCCCTCCCGAGCAGGCGCTCCGACCGACCAGAGGAGGCGCTAGTGCAGCGACCAGGACACATACCCACATCCGGCTTCCCACCCGCAAACACGACCAATTGTGCCTGTAGGGACGTCCAACCACGCCGGTGGTAACGCGGGGATTCGAACCGGCGATCCCCGTGTTGGTAGGCAACGGAACAGACCGCTAAGCCACCCGGATGCCTATCACCATGTCATTTCACCCGGCTTTTCAGTATCATCAGTACAAACGAGGAAGTGGTGGAGCTTCAGCTCCTAATTAATACACAGCAGTGAGACTTTATACGCGGACACTAACACGAGAAAATTAAAAATCATAACAGGATAATTTCACGGCACCGGGACCATGACGTCAAACCTGAGATGGCCAGGAGGGGCGTGATTGACTCCGAGACGAGGCGGGGGCGAGGAGCGCTGTCAGCACGGAGGAGAGGGCGAGGATTAACACGATCGCTCCGAGCTGCGAGAGGGGAGTCACTCACTGCTGATGCAGGAAGTGCTCCCATCATGAGGCAAAGCAGCCCTGTCCTAACTGCCACGAGGACAATGACACGTGATGGGGTTACGCTCTGCCTGCCATAAAGGGAGCCGGGGGATATATGTGTGTGTGTGTGTGTGTGTGTGGGGGGGGTAGCATGGTGGTGGTGGTGGGCTGGTGAGTGGCCTCTGTGTGTCAGTTTGTGTGTGTGCGCATCTGTCAGTTGTCTGCAGGTGCATTTGTGCATAAATGTGATTTTTTTCTTTGCAAAACTGCTGCCATCGTGGGTAGGTCCTGCCTCGGCGAACAACAATAAACGGGCCGTAAGGGGTTTCTGTTGGACGGAACCGGTTTGCGATGAGAGGTGGCATCTTCCAGTTCATATGGAGCACAGCCGCGCAGGCGGAAGTAACGATGAGGAATTGGAAGTACCCACGGGCATGTATCTTCATCAGCATCAGTCGTGCTCCGTGGCTGTGATGAAGCGCCGCGCGGGTCACGACCAACTTATCAGGCCTTCATTTGGGGGGAGGACGCGTTTCGCATAAACGGTGATCGATGCCACCCCGTCCCTTCAATTAAATCTCCAGGTGCTCCTTTTCAAAACACATGTAGGCAAACGTTCTGACTCGCGGCGCATGATGGATTCCTCCAGGGGGCCTTTCCCGAGCACACTCCGCCTCCTGGCTTCGGGATTCACGTGATCGGTCTTCGCGTGGTGCCCGGAACCGCCACAACGCGCCTCGGGTAGAAATCCTCTAGAGCAGTTCGGCATCGGAGCCCGAATCTGTTCCATGTGCCGGGTAATATTTCTCAAAATAGGAGTCGGACACGTGCTGCGACACGTGGAGATCACATAGATCCAAGATAAGTCATATAAACGTGTGCGTGAACTTAGTGCCCCCTGTTTGTTAGAGTTCCGCACTGCAACGTGTGTAAAGTGGGCATCCGGGTGGCGTGGCGGTCTATTCTATTCCCCACCAGCACGGGGGGTCGAACCCCCCCCCCGCGTTACCTCCAGCTTGGTCGGGCGTCCCGTGTCTGCAGGTGGGAAGCCGGATGTGAGTGTGTGTCCTGGTCGCTGCACTAGCGCCCCCTCTGGTCGGTCGGGGCACCTGTCCGAGGGGAAGAGGGAGAACTGGGGGGGATTAGCGTGATCTCCCCACGCGCTACGTCCCCCTGGTGAAACTCCTCACTGTCAGGTGAAAAGAAGCGGCTGGCGACCCCACATGTGCCGGAGGAGGCATGTGGTAGTCTGCAGCCCTCCCCGGATCAGTAGGGGGGGTGGAGCAGAAACCGAGATGGCTCGGAGGAGAGGGGTACAACTGGGGAGAAGAAGGAGGAAACCCCCCCCCCCCAAAAAGGGGTGTAAAATGTTTGAAAGCAGTAGATCATGTCAATAAAGTCACGTATACGAGAGGTAGTGAGACAGGTTTGCAGCTGCACAGTCCTCTGCCTCTCTTAGTAGGACACGTTTACAAGGGAGGCTATATCCTACCTGGACATGAGGTCACGGGATAAATTTACAACGGGGGTTAAGTTTCCTGCTTAGGGGCCTCGAGACGGGGGTCACGGAGCGAAGGCTGAGCATTTGTCATTCACATTTCCCACCCGTATTTATCTATCTTGTCTCGCCATTCGGCCCAGTGACCTTTCCTTTATATGCCCGTTCCCGCCGCCGGGAAAACGCGGCCCAGCATCCGGAGCAGCAGGAGGTGAAAGGCAGCGAGAGGATATATAGGGGTCAACGATACAGGACGTGCCATCTTCAGAAGGGCGACAAGCGGGTGTTCGTTCAACGAGCCGATGGGAAGCGTGTGCGAATACAGGGTCTCTATTACCACGACTGCCACCCTCAACATGGCAAGTCATTACACCTGAAATAATCCCATGAAGCTCTTTTTACAGGGCAACCGACCACTTCTTAGGGCCTTGCTCAAGGGCACATGGCAGTAGACGGACACATTGGGAGTTGCCTAGCTTGAACCTGTAATCTGTTGGTCACCTGCCGTTCGGCTGAATAGCTAGGCCGTCCTAAATCAGAGCACATTACCCCCCCCCCCGCTTTTTCTCCCCAATTACCCCACTCTCCGAGCCGTCCTGGTCGCTGCCCCGCCCCTTCTGCTGATCCGGGGAGGCCTGCAGACTACCACGTGCTTCCTCCCATACACGTGGAGTCGCCAGCCGCTTCTTCTCACCTGACAGGGAGGAGTTTCACCAGGGGGACGTAGCACGTGGGAGGATCACGCTATTCCCCCCCAGTCACCCCCACCCCCGAACAGGTGCCCCGACCGACCAGAGGAGGCGCTAGTGCAGCGACCAGAACCAGAACACATAACCACAGCTGGCTTCCCACCCGCAGACGCGACCAATAGTGTCTGTAGGGACGCCCGACGAAGCCGGAGGTAACACGGGGATTCGAACCGGCGAGCCCCGTGTTGGTAGGAAACGGAACAGACCGCTACGCCACCCAGAGTCCATTATTAGAGACGACAGTATAACGCTCCCCCAGGAACAGCCGGATAGTTGCAGCAGCGGATAACAGGTTAGCGCCGAAGGAAACGGGACATCAATTAAAAACAGAAACAAAAACCCACAAAAAAAATTAGTAGACCGCACAGCCAAGAAGCGTGACATCGGAAACGCACGTCCACTCATTTTCCCCCTTCACCTTTCCCCCTCAAGGAACCTTTCCCAGCATGCTTTGGGCTGGAAGGCAGCTGGGAAATTGATCATAGCCAACACACAAACACACTATCCGTCTCCTGATCCACCCCTCCTGGACACGCCAACTGCCCCCAGGACCCACCGTGCCACCGCCTTAAAACCAGGCAGGCTGAGTGAGTGGGTGTAGGGTATTGCCATGGAAACCAGCATAAGAGTTTATTGTCATGCTGCTGCTGTCAGGCAGCATGTTTTGGTGAATATGCTGTGCAAGGCGATGCTCGCTCCTCAAGTTTCCCACTGCGAGGTGTTGACCATGAAGCGGCCTTTACTCACCGAGCCCGGGTGCTCTAATTAATGCAGGAGGCACCACTTCCTGTTTATTTCTGTGCATCAGGACGGAGAGACCAACCACGGCCCGTGTCTGCGGATGGGTAACGTTTCGAGGTCATTAGGTTAATTGACCAGTAGGAGGACGTATTGAGCGGAAGGGAAATATATTGTTTAGTCCTTTTTGCCACAACTGTCAGAGGAAAGCGAGCACGTTAGTGCTGTTAATAGGGCTCACACAGGTTCAAGGAGCCGTATTTTATCATAGACTAATTGCTGTCATAGCAAAGAGACAGGCATTGTGAGTCTTTTATTCATGTTGTGGGCTGGCCTGCAAGTTGAGCTCTAATTCCATCCCGCCAGCGAAGGGAAGAAAGAGAGCCGCTTCATTTCGCCAGTGTGCAGGTTACGGAGGAATTCGCCCTCTGCGTTTAACCCACCCCGCTGTGTCGGGCGGCGGGCAGCTGCGGCGCCGCGGGACCGACTCCAGTCCTTCTTTCCATTTCCTTGCTCAGGGACACAGACGGGAGGATTCATCATCGGCGGTCACTCGGGGTCGAGTGCGGCTGTCCTCCCTCTAGGTCCTTGTGGGTGTCCTTGCGGGAGGACGCCTGCGCGTGACGGCTTTGTACATGGAGAGGCTGATGCGCCTGCAGCCACCACACGGTCCTTGGCAGGGGGGGGTCCAATGGCAATAGGGGACCATCCTCTGCTGCAGCCTTCATCTGCCTTCACTGCTGTTGTGACCTGGACACATCTTCCGCCAGTTCCGCCGTTGAGGTCTTTGTTGGATCGCGCTTAGTCTGGATCCTCCCCCCCTGACCTATCTGCTTTGGGTGACCCTACCAGGAGCCAAGCTCCGGACGGCTTCTCCACCACGGCAAGGTGGAGATCCGGGAGAACACACACACACACACACACACACACACACACACACACACACACACCCACCAGAATATCCTAACCAACCCATCCCAGTCCAGCTAACATGGGATTTAGGAACAGCTGGGTCAATTCAAATAGCAAGACTCACTTTTCCTTACTGAACAGTGTTGACTTGTAAAGCCTTTTCAAAAAACCAAACAAAACCAAACAAAAACTGAAATTGGTCCATAACAGGGCGGCACAGTGGCACAGTAATTAGCACGGTCGCCTCACAGCAAGAAGGTCCTGGGTTCGAGCCCCGGAGTTGTCCAACCTTGGGGGTCGTCCCGGGTCGTCCTCTGCGTGGAGTTTGCATGTTCTCCCCGTGTCTGTGTGGGTTTCCTCCGGGGGCTCCGGTTTCCTCCCACAGTCCAAAGACCTGTAGGTCAGGTGAATCGGCTGTACTACATTGTCCCCAGGTGTGTGTGTGTGTGTGTGTGTGTGTGGGCCCTGTGATGGCCTGGCGGCCTGTCCCGGGTGTCTCCCCGCCTGCTGCCCAGTGACTGCTGGGATAGGCTCCAGCATCCCTGAGAGCGGGATAAGCGGTCTGGATAACGGACGGATGGATTACCAATCATAAAGACGTCGCCTACGGGGGGTCACGGACGACAAACTCTAATCAACCAGGTGTAAGGTATACCTGCCCGCAGACCCACAATCTGAAAACCCAGCAAGTCCCCATTGCCATCAACAGGAATCTGACAATTTAAGGGAGATGTGCAACAATAACATACACATGAACACAGCCCACCCAACCACAAACAGGATAGCGTCACCTTGCTAATGTTGTCTAGTTAGCTTGTAGACAACACATGCACACAACTCTGTTAGAGGTTCACAACCTTACAAAGCAGATGTGGAGATTCCCCGACATCCCAGTGTGTATTTGTGTCTGTAGTTTAGTGGTGTTTGCTAACCTTCTGGATGGATATGTACTAGTTTTGTAATGTGTTCCCCCTCGCGAGGCCAACGTGAGTGACTCCTGAGGGTCTTGCATCAGGGTCTTATTTCGCCCCCCAAGTTAACTTCAGGGTCCAGTTAACGCAGACTCGCTTTGAACGGGAATCGCGGGCGAAGAGCAAGCGCGTCACTCCTCCTCAGTCTGCCTCCGTGCAAATGTCCGACTCCGTCAGCCCCGGCAGAACGGTCCGAACGAGTCTCCGTAGGAGATGGGCCACGCGGTCAAACGCTCGAGTTCGATGTTCAAACACATCTGTCACGCCCCGCGATTCATCGAGCGACGCTCCGGCGCCGCATTCCCCGTCAGGAGCCTCTGGCTGCCCACCTCCGTATCCCAGAGGGCCGCGCTGCAGCAGGATATCCTCGTGCCGAGTGAAAAGCCAGAGGCACAACGGCCTCGTTCATTTTCTCCACACATCCTGTCGTTCCTTTCATTCCCCCCAATCTCTCGCTCAATCGCTCTCACCGCCTTCGAGGCCACCCATACCCGTCCATCAATAGGCACACTCACACACTTAAGAAAACACAACTTTCCCCGTCGTTTTTACGCACAAGCTTTTCAATCCGGGCGTCCGGGTGGCGTGGCGGTCTATTCCGTTGCCTACCAACACGGGGATCGCCGGTTCGAATCCCCCCGTGTTAGCTCCGGCTTGGTCGGGCGTCCCTTCAGACACAATTGGCCGTGTCTGTGGGTGGGAAGCCAGATGTGGATATGTGTCCTGGATACTGCACTAGCGCCTCCTGTGGTCGATCGGGGAGCCTGTTTGGGGGGGGCGGGGACTGGGGGGAATAGCATGACCCTCCCACACGCTACGTCCCCCTGGTGAAACTCCTCACTGTCAGGTGAAAAGTGGCGACTGGTGACTCGGAGGAGGCGTGTGGTAGTCTGCAGCCCTCCCCGGATTGGCTGAGGGGGTGGAGCGGCGAGCGGGACGGCTCGGAAGAGTGGGGTAATTGGTTGGATACAATTGGGGAGGATAAGGGGGAAAGAGCCAACAACAACAACAAAGAAGAAGATGACTACAGTGTGCACATGATCATACTGTACATTTAACCTGTCGTTTACTGACGGTCTTGCATCGCCTGCTACGATGGCGAGGGGTGGGGGTGTGGGGCATTTACCTCCGTCGCGAGGAAAAGATGCGTATACAGTCACGTGCTACATCCTACAGGACACCCTGATGTGAATTATTCCAGATTGCCATAGGTATCAAGGGCGCAAGTCACGTTTTCTCGCCTTTAGCGGGTCCTCATTTCAATGCGGCGCCACTATCCCGCGCGTGCTCGCCGCGCTCATGGCTAATCCGGGCCGCCCGGGGCCACCGGCGGGTCGGCTGTAGTTGCTGTTCACTGCGCCGCCGCGGTAATGTGTGCAGGAACAGAAGGCCGGGTCACATGAGTGGATCTCTCCGGTGAGCCCCGCTCAGGCATCTCCCGTGGGTGTACACTTTAATTTAGCGCTGTGAATAACGCCCCCCGGCTCCTCGTCCTGTCAGGCGAGTGCACGGATGAGGCCGGCCTTGAGACGGAGCGCAGGTATTCACATTCCAGGCATCGTCTGCCTTCAGAGCGGGGCCGGACACGCAAGAAGAGTCGAGTGACAAAGACGTAGAAGGCAGAAAATGGCCTTCAGTGGCCTGTCAGTGTCAATAGGCTCCGGCTTGAGCCCTTTTCATGTGTGTAACCAGATGGGAAAGAGCAAAGCCCTTCAGCCACTCCATTTAACAAGAAAGGGACAGTGCCTTTGAGGCAAACTCGTCTTTCAGGGGCTATTTCAGTCCCCGACATCTCTGCAAACACAGGCTACAAATGCAAATTTGGCATTGTGAGTCTTGTGTTGCATTAAAGCCATGGCTAATTGCTAAACTTAAATGTTACGATCACAAACGCACCAATCAAAGCTGTCGGACTGACTTGACTTCGGCCACCCAGGCCACACTCAGTTGGCAGCTGGAAAAATGTGAACTTTGCCGTCTTCTTTATCATTACTTTCCATTTTGGGGTGGGCAGCTGGCAGTAGTGTGCGCGCACTCCACATATCAATACAAGATCACGGCCCTTAATGTGATGATTCCTACGTGGCAGGGTGTAAAATAACGCAGACGGTATAATCACGGTCACAACTGGGCCTTAAAGACTGCCTGCGGTCATCCATCCATTATCCAAACCGCTTATCCTGCTCTCAGGGTCGCGGGGATGCTGGAGCCTATCCCAGCAGTCATAGGGCGGCAGGCGGGGAGACACCCTGGAGAGGCCGCCAGTCCATCACAGGGCCGACACACACACACACACACACACATTCACACCTAGGGCCAATTTAGTACGGCCAATTCACCTGACCCACATGTCTTTGGACCCATGGAGACACGGGGAGAACATGCAAACTCCACGATCCCCAAGGTTGGACTAGCCCGGGGCTCAAACCCAGGACTTTCTTCCCGTGAGGCGAGCGTGCTAACCACTGTGCCACCACGCTGCTGCCTCCAGTCATGTTTTAAGACTATAAAATACTCCATCCATCCATTCATTATCCAAGCCGCTTATCCTATTATCCTAATTAGAGTCGCGGGATGCTGGAGCCTATCCCAGCAGGCATAATAAAATCAATATCACATCAATCAACCAACCAATCAATCAATATAACATCAATCAATCAATATAAATTACTCTGCTTCATAAAATAAATTGTCTGACGTGTTTCTTTTTCCACAAAATGGGTTCAGTTATCTTGCTAACATCCTGAAAATCACATCTACTCCTTCTCCCTCATTAAAAAAATCCAGAATATATGAATATGCAAATCTCCCCCACCCCTCCCCCGCACGCCTGCAGTGCATATACCTGCTCACGGTCGACTCTGCTCATCAAACACAGTAACGCCTGCTCGCTACTGTACGCTACAGGAAGTGGTACTATAGGAGCAATTCAGCCGTACGTGTTCGAACCGAAGAAGAAGAAGAAGAAGAAGAAGAAGAAGAAGAAGAGCAGATCGGACAGGGTCGCGTTCAAGTGGACGTGTCAGAATGGTGATGTAATTTTAGGTATCATTCTCTACAACGTTAGAAATGCGACGGTAATACATAACATGAGGCCTCGGCTTGACTAACTTATCAATCAGTGACCCTGTTTACACTTGGTTTTAAAATGCGTTTTGGGTGATCGGACCACAAGTGGACAGCGAGACACATCGCCATTTACACCCGTGTCTATCATGCACTTGTAATCAGATTTCATTACTTCAAAGAAGAAGAAGATTTCCTGTTACATCCTTGTCAGGACGCATCAGGACACATCAGCGTTTACACTACAGAAGATATGTGGTCAGATGCGTCCCAGACCACCTCAGCAAGTGGTCTGAGTAACCGGTTCACAAAACGTTTCGGTGGTCGTTTACGCTTGTATTTAGCGCTGTCCACTTGTGATGCGATCGCAAAAAATAAACCCCCCCAAAAAAAAACGCATTTTAAAAGCAAGTGTAAACGGGATCAGAGTGGCTAATGTTAGATAAAGCTTGGCCTGACACGTTATCTGCCTTGTAGAGATACACACTCAGATGCGCTGTTGGGAAGAAACACCGCAGAAAGTCTCTGGAGAAAGAGAAAGAAAAATAGACGTATCAGTTAGTTGACCAACTTGTCGGCTCGTACTCCCTGTGTCCCCGGGATATAAATGGATGCCACGGCGTCTGGCTTCAATATAACTTTTGTGGCAAAACCCATCCGTTTTTGTGATAAATTCTCAAAACAGCACTCCTGAAACTGACTACTGCAAAGCCACGTTTTCTCCGGAAGTTTGTGCTGGGACTTTACGATCGCTCCAAATAAGCTGCACCCATTTCTCTCAAGTGTTTGGATCCTTTGTTATAAAATGAAGGATCTCTCCTGTTTCTACTTTTGTAAATTTGCAGCCGAAAACCAAACTTATAGCCGGCAAAATGACGATAAGCAGCCACACCGCTTCTCCTCCGGCTTGCGTCGCCGAAGTGGGTGCACACAGCGATATGCAAATCACCACCTCGTCCATTAACCGGATTGGTTCCTTAGGTTTGTGACGTATGAAGTCCTGCCTGTCTGAATCCGTTTTTTTTTGGGGGGGTGGAGGGGGGATTTTGAGATACTTTATTGATTCCCATAGGAAAACTACGCTCTGCATTTAACCCATCCTAGCTGTAGGAGCAGTGGGCAGCCGCCGTGCAGCGCCCCGGGACCAACTCCGGCTCGTCTCGCCATGTCTCGGTCAGGGACACAGACAGGAGTATTAACCCTTAACATGCATGTCTTTCCCCCCCCCCCCATGTTTTTGAGACTGTCCTTGGTACGCTGCAGTTTCAAAGCAGATACTCAGCCACGGTGCTGACTGCTTATTTTGCTCCTGATATGTCTTGCAAGAAAATAATAAAGCCACTTTATTTTGCCCTTGTACCTTCCAACGAATTATATTCTTACAATGAATTTGCTCTCTGCACTTAACCCATGCTGCTGCACAGGAGCAGTGGGCAGCTGCGGTGCCCAGGGACCAACGCCAGTTCTTCTTTTCATTGCCTTGCTCAGGGGCACAGACAGGAGTATTAACCCTTAACATGCATGTGTTTTGATGGTGGGAGGACACCGGAGGAAACCCACGGAGACACGGGGAGAACATGCAAACTCCATACAGAAAGGACCTGGGACGGCCTAGGATTCAAACCCAGGGCCTGCTTGCTGTGAGGCAACAGTGCTGACCACTGGGACACCGTGCCGCTTCAACACCACATGTACATGACAACAAGGTTGAAAACCTGATTTTCGTGGGAGGGGGTCTTTCAAAGGCACATTGCATTATTGCAAATAAAGCAATGGAGATGGAGGCAAGTTGGTCACATGACTATCACAGGCACAGCGTTACACGATACTCAAAGCAGTTTGATGTGTGTCAAACACACAATGGAGGTGGGCAGTGGTGCACAGCGAAATCTTGAAATACAGCCACAATGAAATCACTGAGCAAAATGTGTAATGTGAGGACATGACGTTAGAGAGGATGGGGAAAGTTTTAATGATCGATCCATCCATTATCTGAACCGTTTGTCCTGCTCTCAGGGTTGCGGGAATATAATAAACTTTATTTATATAGCACTTTTCTAAACAAGGTTACAAAGCGCTTCATATAACAGGGTAAAGTTGTTAAAAATGACACACATACCAAAAAAAGACATTGTAAGAGAATAAAACAAAAAGCGCCAACAAATAAAGCCATAAAATAAGAGCAAAAGGGAAAGAAAGAAATGTGTTAATCAAAACAGTTACGAAAATAAGTAAGAGTAAAAATAGAAACAATGTACAGATATCAAACATTTGTAAAAGCTTTCATAAAAAGAAAAGTTTCAAGACGAGATTTAAGGGAAGCTACAGACCTTTCGAGAGGTTACGGGATAAGTGAGGCGAGGTGAGGAGAGCCTTAGTTAGTCTTAGTTCGACAGGAAGAGGGTTCGATAGTGTGGGGGCTCTAACAGAAAAAGCCCAATCACCCTTTGTGACAAACTGAGACCTCAGAATAACCAGCAGGGCTCCATCTGCGGCTCGTAATGGTCGGGAGGGCGTATACTAGGTCAATAAAGTGAACATATAAATAAGCGCAAGACCGTTAAAGGCCTTAAAAGTGAGCAATACATTTTTAAAATCAATCCAAAATATAACAGGGAGCCAGTGTAGGGAGGCAAGCACAGGAGCGATATGGTCATGCCTTTTTATCCCGGTAATGAGTCGAGCAGCAGCGTTTTGTACCAACTGCAGACAGTGGAAGGAGCCCTTACTGATACCTGAGTAAAGTGCATTGCAGTAATCAAGATGAGAATAGATACAAGCATGTCCAACTTTTAGCAAAATGGCAATTGATAAAAATGGCCTAATTTTAGAGATTACCTTGAGCTGGACAAGGCATGACTGAACAATACTAACTGAGGTTCGCATCGAATATTACCTCAAGATTCCTAGCAGCCTGCTTAAGACTACCTGACAGACCACCAAGATTAGTACCAAAAGGGCTGATGGAATTTGGGGGACCAAACAAAATGACCTCAGACTTATCATCATTAAATTTGAGAAGATTTTCGGACATCCGGGACTTAATGTCAGAGAGGCAAGTTGTGAGATTTGCTAGGCCACTAGGATCTTTGGGATTTAGTGGCATGTATAACTGTCATCAGCATAAAAATGGTAAAACACATAATGATTTTGAATGACGTGGCCAAGGGGCAGCATGTATATAGAAAACAGAAGGGGGCCAAGAATTGAGCCTTGAGGAACACTACAACTCAACTGAACCATCGAGGAGGTAGAGTTACCCAGAACAACAGAAAACACTCTGCTGTAGAGGAAAGGGCATAATAAACTAAGAGCCAAGCCCTTGGTGCCTACCCAACTCTCTAAGTGATGTAAGAGGATACTGTGATCTTCTTCTTCTTCTTTCAGCTTGTTCCCTTTTTCTCAGGGGTTGCCACAGCGGATTGTACAGGTTTCATCGGGCACAGTATCAATGGCGGCCATTGTTAACCCGGGCCTCAGCCAATCCCCTCGACTAAAAGGATACTGTGATCAACTGTGTCAAAAGCTGCACTTGTTGGGGTGATGTGCGTGCGTGCGTGTGCGCGCGTGCGTGTGTGTGTGTATACGCAAGTTTAAAAACTCCCATAGTAAAGTAATGTCAAGTACTTTACTGTCCCACTATACTGCGTTGCCTGATTAAACAGTCTGTTAATGCAGAATAGATATATGGATTCATTTACTGTCTATACCCACGTAACCCGAATCAGGGTCATGGGGGCTGAGGATTATTCTACAAGAAATTGGGCTAATAGCAGGGAGACACCCTGGACACGCCAAAGGGATCTGCCTAGGGCTTCTCATATCGCTAGTAGGGCTGGCCAGATATGCAAATATCTGGAAACTCATTTGTATTGGGTAGAATTTCAATATTCAGACGCTTTTATTTATTTATTTATTTCCAATTTCTGAACAGCCCCACATCAGGGGTTTTTATATACAACATCTTGACTAGCTATCCCTTAGTGTAGCTCATTATGTTAATCCTCTTTATGATTCAGGAACGTGGAGGGCATGCAGGGTGGTCTAGTTGGTGTATTGACCTGCCACTATGTGTAGCTCGGTTTTACTTGACATCAATGACTTTTACTGACTGAGCGTTATTGTCAGAATATATGCACAGTGGTAAAGCTATCAACTCAAATACTATTCTGCCTCAGCGGCAAGTCTGCGTGTGGCTTTGTTCTTAATTTGATTGCTTAAAAACACCGATGACCATGCGTAGCTTTCCTCTCAACAATCAACTGATCTGTACCGCTATCTTGGAAGTGCGGGGTATTGTTAAGATGACGTCATAGTTAATTAGGTCTATTGAGGCTATTCTGTTCCCAAACTGGGACAGCATGGTGGTACAGTGGTTAGTGCGGTTGCCTCACAGCTAGAAGGTCCTGGGTTTGAGCCCCGGGGTAGTCCAACCTTGGGGCTCGTCCCGGGTCGTCCACTGTGTGGCGTTTGCATGTTCTCCCCGTGTCTGTGTGGGTTTCCTCCCACAGCCCAAAGACCTGTAGGTCAGGTGAATCGGCCGTACTAAATTGTCCCCTGGTGTGAATGTGTGTGTGTGGGCCCTGTGATGGCCTGGCGGCCTGTCCAGGGTGTCTCCCCACCTGCTGCCCAATGACTGCTGGGATAGCCTCCAGCATCCCCGCGACCCTGAGGGCAGGATAAGTGGTTTGGATAACGGACGGATGGATGGATGGATGGATGGATGTTCCCAAACCGTTCCTGTGGTCATTCGCCGAGCGCAAGTTTAAAAAAAATGTGCTGTGTTTTTGCGTCAATCAGCGGTGAAGTGTTAAAGGGTAACGCGCGACCCCTGCGGCTGCATCTATTATCTGCCCCCTGTTTTAGGCCTCGATTTCTTTGAGGGCGAATATTTATTCAGAAAAAGCACCGGACAACCGAAACTCGAAGAAGGTATTCGGGGCAGCCCTAATCACCGGGGCATCAAAGGGACCACGCAGGCAAATACTCACACTCCCCCTCATACCTACAGGCAAAGAGGAGTCCCCAGCTCCCCCTTATCTGCGCGCCTCCGCGCTGCGAGATGCAAAGGGAGCACTGAAAGGACACCCGGCGCCGCATGCGAACGCCACACAGAACGGCTGGGATCAAGCCTCGCCGCCATGACACCGTGTACGCTGAGTGAGGTGTTTTGGCTGCTTTCTATTTCATGACCTAAATTGTGCCCCTTGCCAGTGAGCTGAGGTGTCTCCGTACCCGCTGTACGAATCCCGGTAGCAAGATGAACCCCTCCACTGGATGTATTACGCTTGAGAGCTGCTACCTCTAATTTAATACCCAAATTTGGTCTCGCGGTGCCCGATCCTCCTCCGGCTTCCAACACCCCACTGAACTGCCGAGTGTGAGAGAGGTGCGGCCGGCTGGCAGCGACTGGGTGGCAGATTAAACAGAGACTGTTTAATCTGGGGGGATTACTGAAGGCAGCCGTGGCCTCTCTCCGCGGCTCACAGGGCAGCCCCGCTTTGATCCTAACTGCCCCTGAATGGTAATCACCTGGGAAAAGGTCCCAATTATCTCCCCGGAGCTCTGAGAGCTGCAGTGTCCCTGTGCAGCTCCCGTAGCCTTAGATTGAACACCCACGAGTAGACGGGGGGAAAGATACACACACACACACACACACATACACACATACACACACATACGCACACACATGTACACACACACACACACCAGTCATACTGACAGCAGCTGACTTGTGACGGGCTGACCTTTGAACCCATTAAAACCGTCACTTCAGCAAGCGAGAGTCAAGCTGGGGAGTTTCGGGCCGCTACACAGGAAGTGTGTTGTGAGCCCGACCACCGAGCCAGGCAGCAGTCACCCCCCGACAGCACCAACCCGGCAGCAACACCACCGTCGCCTTGTCTAACCAAGAGATGACACGCCGTCCTCACACTCCATCCCCCTGATACCACCCCCCCCCCACCCCCCGTAGGTAAAAGTGAAGGAAGTCTAAGAAGGCTGTTTGTGGCCAGTCACAACCACCCGTGGCGGTGATGGTGGTGGGGGGTCTGCGGGGGGGGGGGGGTTACAAAGCAGAGGAGCGGCGGTAATCAGGAACTAATTTTACGCAGGAGGTCCGGCGATGGCGTCGGTGATAGCCGAGCGGAAAACGGTTGATTGAGATAAAAGACGGCGCCTCGGCTTCGGGGGCCGGCTTGTTATGACCGGGCGGGGGATCAGAGGAGCGAAGCGAAGTCAGATTGATGGCTAGATGGGTCGATAAACGGGCACGGCGGGTAGGTGTCTGGACACTAGATGGATGGCGTGTGGGCACCGAGCTTTGTGGGCGGTGGCGCTTTACGTAACGGAGGCCTTTCACCGCGCGGGGGGGGGGGGAGGAGGGGGGTCTTCAGGGATAGATAAATTCCAACGGGCAGGGGGATGTGTAATCAGCCCGGTGTTGTGGCATCGACAAACCAGTTCCCCCGACAAAACTCCTGACCCTCCACGCAGCCCCAAGGCTCCGAAATGTTGGGGGCCTTCGGCTGCTTCATTTACCCCCCACACTGGTGAGGGACTTGTTCTCAAGTCTCGTCTCCTAATGAGATTTGTGTCCATGAAAATGTAATCATATTCTTAAAAACGGGGTTCCTGCTGACATAACGCCCTCCAGTGGCTAAAACGGTACTGAATCACTCATTATTTTTACATGATCGTGGTACGTGCCCTTTCTTCACAACCCACAGAGGCCACAACTCCTTCTAAGGTGTTGGGAATCTTACCTGACCACGGAGGACGACCCGGGACGATCCCCAAGGTTGGACTACCCCGGGGCTCGAACCCTGGACCTTCTTGCTGGGAGGTGACCACACTAACCACTGCACCGTCGTGCCGCCACACCCATGTAGGTCATGTACACATGTAGGTCAGGTGAATCGGCCGTACTAAGTTGTCCCGAGGTGTGTGTGTGTGGGCCCTGTGATGGCCTGCTGGTCTGTCCAGGGTGTCTCCCCGCCTGCCACCCAGTGACTGCTGGGATAGGCTCCGGCGTCCCCGCCACCCTGAGAGCAGGATAAGCGGTTTGGATAACGGATGGATGGATAGAAATCTTACTTGTCAGGAACCCAGCTCAGTCCCCAACTAACCGAAGACATTATGTCTCGCAGGTCCGAGTCTTGAGGTCTGGTCCACATCGTCAGTTTAGCTGTTCAGAGCCTCCAAATTCTGAAGGCTTCCCTTTCATTGGATATCTGCAATGTCACTTACAGGAGTGCCTGCGCTCTCCTGGACGACATGGGTGCACGGTAGCCAAAACGAAGGACTTCTTCGCAACAGTAAGAACAGTGAAGACTTGTGACAGAGTTTAGTCGCTGGCTTGAGATCGTCCCGTTCACAGCATCTCGTCTACCTCACGTTGAGCCCACTGAGCAACTGTATGCGAAGACTAGTTTCAGCTTCACTAGTTAGATGTCACGCCAGAGAGGTCGTCTGCGGCTGGTCATTCTGAACGTCCGTCAAAAGACTTTTCCTGGTCCGAGTAGGCAGCTTCTGAATGAAAGGACAGTGTGACCCAGACTGTGTAGTCCAAAGTATGGCTGCCAAAGCGAGGCTCTAAATAGGGATGGGAAAGCAACAGATGTAAGGACCGTTGGTTTCTGAAGATAAAGTAATTTTGGGTTTTTACTCCGTGATTTGCCTGCTGGGATAGGCTCCAGCATCCCCGCGACCCCGGGAGCAGGATAAGCGGTTCAGCTAATGGATTAATGGACTCTGTGGTTTTGCCAGACCTGAGATTTGAACTACAAAACCTCTTACAGGACATCCTTCAAGATGCCTTTGGAAGATGGTAGACATGACGGCGTATAGCTGCGGTGCAGGTGACACTAGCCGTGTCTGCGGGTGGGAAGCTGGACGTGGGTATGTGTCCCGTTCGCTGCACTAGCGCCTCCTCTGGTTGGTCAGGGCGACTGTTCAGGGGGGAGGAGAACTGGGGGGGAGGGGGAATAGTGCTCATGTCCCCCTGGTGAAACTCCTCACTGTCAGGAGAAAAGAAGCAGCTGGCGACTCCACATGTATGGCAGGAGGCATGTGGTAGTCTGCAGCCCTCCCTGGATCGGCAGAGGGGGCGGAGCAGCGACCGGGACGGCTCGGAAGAGTGGGGTGATTGGCCGGATACAATGGAGAGCAAAAAAAAAAACGGGGTGGGGGGAGGGGACAAAAACTGAAAAATGTACAAATAGAAAAACGAGTTTGCAGCTAGGAAAGCTAAAGAAAGAATATTTGGCACCATCATATTACTCTGGTCCTATGTGTTATAACGTGTTACCTAACTGATACCTCCAGAGAAACCGGGGCAGACTGGTGCCACATGTTGAGTAAATCACTTGGCTTGTTACACAGCAAAACTGGGATAAGATTAAAAGATGTGCAATACAGCCTCCGCATCCCCGGACTCCGGCCCAGTCTGAGTGACAAACGGACAAGGCCTGACCTTATACTACACATAGATGATGCATAGTAATCCCTGCACTTCCTCATAGTACCACCCACCCACACACAATCATAACATGAACCCACCACTGGGTGACATTCTACGATGGACACACTCTTTTGTGTGAAACCCCCAGCCCCACCCCTTTTTCCCCACCAATTGCACTTGGCCATTTACCCTACTTTTCCGAGCCGTCCTGCTCGCTGCTCCACCCCCTCTGCCCATCCGGGGAGGGCTGCAGACTACCACAT
The DNA here is from genome assembly GCF_029633865.1 of Lampris incognitus. NCBI lineage: Eukaryota > Metazoa > Chordata > Actinopteri > Lampriformes > Lampridae > Lampris > Lampris incognitus. The sequence goes on from NC_079226.1 coordinate 35,761,543, forward strand.
GCCTCCTCCGATACTGGTGGAGTCGCCAGCCGCTTCTTTTCACCTGACAGTGAGGAGTTTCACCAGGGAGGATCACGCCATCCCCGCCCCCCCAGTTCCCCCACCGACCAGAGGAGGCGCTAGTGCAGCGGCCAGGACACATACCCACATCCGGCTTCCCACCCGCAGACGCGGTGTCTGTAGGGACGCCCGACCAAACCGGAGGCAACAACGGGGATTCGAACCGGCGATCCCCGTGTTGGTAGACAACGGTATAGACCGCTACGCCACGTGGACGCCCTACTGTCCTGTGACATGTTAAGCGTTAGATTCTTGTCGTCATTAACACAGCCAACAAGACTGTATATCACGAGATGGCAATTTCCATATGTCAACCTTTGTGCAGCAGCACGTGACGATACCGAATTATGGCCCGGCTCTCGTGCTGCCATTCCACCCGCGAGCGTGATAAAGCTAGCGATGATGGGTCTCTTTACGCCGCCCCTGCTGCTTCTTTAACAACCCGCACGTGAGCCGGGCTCTTCCCTTGGATGTGACGGATGGGGCGCGAGCAGATGTGCTTTGAATAACCCCCGTCCTCGTTAGCTTTTCCTGACGCCTCGACTCCTCGGCTGTTATTTCCCACGCCGGCCCTCAGCCCCGCTCCCCCTGCCTCCCTTAACACCGAGGGGAACCCGAGCGGCATTGTAACGCCGACATATTCACCATCACAAATGCTGATGAAATATTCATGGGTAACGCGCACGCGCGCGCACACGCACACAGCGTGCATATATGCTGATGTTAGCTCATACGTGGCACGCAGAGGAGCTCATTCTCTAGCTTTATGTTAATGCGAGCGCAGTAGCGCACATAATTCCCATACTCATACACAAGTGCAACACACGGAAGAAAAACCCACACGTGTACCTTTACACACAAACAGACCCACAAGTACGCGTGCAAACGCGCACAGAAGCACGCGCGCGCGCACACACACACACACACACAGGCAGAAGCACGCACGCGAGCACGCTTGAAATTGGAATGTTTTCCAGTCTCCTTCTTTTCGTGCGTCTGTGCTCAGGAGGCACGTTGGGTGCTACTTTATTTCGATTACAGTATTGATTCTGAGGAGGCGTTGCATCCCTCTGGGGAGCCAGACTGCTATCGCCGTCCCTCCATTTCCTACTCCGCAACTCCACAGCGAGGAGATACAAACATTTTCACGGCAACGAGCTACGCAACTGTCCCGCTGCTCCACGGTCCGACACCCCCACCAGAACCGTCCCATGGGCCGTGCACAGGGCCCCGGGCCCGGCCGGCAATCCCGCAGTTTCTGTGACTGTTGCTGGCCCAGCGTGCTTCTTAAAATTGAATCCCCGTGTGTCAGTTCCATCATGCAGAGTCAAAAAAATCTTAACAAATTATTCAGGTTTTTTTTTATTTTTGATATTGCGTCCATTAGCACAGGAAGGGCAGCCCCCCCCGGCCCCCGCCCCCCGCCCACCAGTAGTGGCAGGTGGCCGAGTAACATCTTAGACCCAACAGTATGCCTAACTTTTCCCTAACGTAAAAATGCAAAAAAATAAAACACCTTTATTTTAAACAGTGGGTAGCGCCGCGTGGGATGTACATGTTTAATAATAAAGTGAGTAAACACTCCCTTCCTAATCTGCCACACACGCGCCTTACAAACAAAGCAATGACGTCATACTGTAGCGACCTGGAGGAGGCGGTCGCTCTGACTGCCGGCGGTTCTGCGCTGGGGGAGCGCAATGGCTGATGGGACTGTTAATGTAAGATGTAAGATTGCGTTTTAATGATGTGGTGTTCGTGTTGTGGCTATTCTTGTGTTGTTTTGGGGGTTCGACTCAGACTAACTGACTCTAGGACATGACTGGGACTGATGTCGTCACTTGGTACATTGGGGGGGGGGCTCGCTACGTCATTGTCAGTTCTGGTCCTGTTCTGGCCGGTGTGAATAGAGGCGCGCTCCCGGGGGTCGTGCGGTGTAGGGGGCAGGGGTGTAGCAGCGGAACAGAGACCTCTGTCTCTGGACTCGTTCTCCCGCGCCGGCTCGCCACCACATGTATCGTTTTATACTGGCGGCCCCCCTACCTAAAACATCTTCCCGCGCGCCTGACTGCGTCGTTACGTCGTCTGCTCCATCTCGCTGCTCACTGCACGAGCGCTTCCGTAATGACGAGTCAGATGCCGAGAAAATAATAATAATAATAAAAAGATGGAAGAAGGTCCCGAGCCAGCGCGAGGATGGCTGGGTAAGCGCGTCAGCGCCGCAGAGACGTGGTTGGCTGAGCAGGGGCCCGTGGCTAGCGGGTGACTGTAGACCACGTGTGGTGACCGGTCTGAAAAATGACGTCAGATCTGAATAGATGTCGGCTATAGACCTGAAATGTTGAACGGCAACATGCTGTCATACTTCATCATGCCAGAATACCGTGACAGATGTGCGGCCAACAGCTGTACAGCGGATCGTTTCCCCTTCCGCTAGTAGCAGGAAGTGCTTGCTGAGACGATGCGCACGATGGCGTGTCTCGTTCTACTTCGTTAAAATGCACTGCGCCGAGATTACGCATGCAGTGGGACTGGAACAGCCACGCGTGACCGTGATTCATGCCCGTGCATGTCAATGAGCTGAGCCTCGCATGTCAAGTTCACACGCGGAGCCTCGCGCTCCCCTCCCCTCCCCTCCCCCGCGGGGGTCCTGACCCCGACTATACGTGCGGTGCCGGGGGAGGGCTCCGTGCCAACACCGCGCGCGCACGCCTCGCCCCCCAGAAGTCCCCGGGCGGCGAGGCTCGCACCGATCACATCCCCTCAACGCATCATTAGTAAATGGACTGACCTTTACATCGAACAACAAACAAACAACTTATGCAGGTCAAGTCCCCTTGAAGGCGTCGGTGCTGGGCTGAATTAAAAGCAGTGACAGCATGATGGATAATCCACGCGCGCGCTGCTGGCCTGCACTGGGCTGGCTAACCAGAGCTCCCCCCTCAGGCTAAGGGGGAGCGTGCCGGTGCAGGGATGTCCTAATTCTTCAGGAAATAGTTGTGGTTGGGAAGGGAGAGAGAAGGGCGGGTGGGGTGGGGTGGGGTGGGTGTGCTGGATATGAACACCTTGATAACGGTCGGCGCTGTGGAAAGCAGGGGGCGATTAATGCTGAGGGGGCGGGCGGGGGGGGGGCAGCGGCTTCCGAGTTTTACAGAGATTTACCACCCCGGCCGAGCACCTGAGCCCCCCACATGGCCCCAAATGAGCCCCTCTAATTGGACTGATTTGAGCTGACCGGGGCCCGAGCAGCCTCAGCCAGCCGGCGGCCCTGGAGGGATGGAAACAAAAGGATGGAAGCAAAGAGGAGGAGGAGGAGGAGGAGGAGAGGGGGAGGAGGAGAAGCCATCTGAGTGCACATGAGCTCTGGTAACAGAAGCCGTTAGCCACCCTGTTAAACTGCCACCCTTATCTTAACACCAGGAAACGGATCGCTAACCTCCTCTGTTTAAATCCGATTTCAGAAAAAGGAGTCATTAGACGAGAAATATGTGCCGCGAGGCATTTGGCCTTATCCTAAATTGTCGGTCCTTACTTGGCGCAGAATTGATCTAGAAAGCTGCCACTTGCTTTTCTGTGAAAACCTGCTCAGGCGTTGACGCCATTAAAAGGACCTGGGGAAAAAAAAAAGTCCTGGTAAGTGTGGAGCGGCTTAATATTCCACGGCTGTGTGAACAGGGCTGCGGCGGCATAGACTTCATTTCCTCTCCGCTTCCCCAAATTGAGCCAACCATTAGAGATTAGATGTGGATGACAAGGAAGGGAAAAGTGAGATTTCCAGTGATGGTGGAAATACAGTCCGGGGCGCCATGGGTGTAGAAAACCTGGATGTGGTCAGGAAACCATTTTGTCCATACTGTGGCCAAAGGGGAGAGAGATGGGTGATACGGGAGATAAAAATGGACGGGATGTTGGCTGTAATCTGAAACATGGCAAAAAAAAATGTGAATATACATTTCATATCTTTGTCTTCCTGTCCTCATGCTAGCCACCGCTTATGTGATTTCTTGTCTCCACAGTCAGCTGACTCTAAAGCACAACTGACTGGCGGCCTGTCCAGGGTGTCTCCCCGCCTGCCGCCCAATGACTGCTGGGATAGGCTCAGGCATCCCCGCCACCCTGAGAGCAGGATAGGCGGTTTGGATCATGGATGGATGGATGGATGGATGCACTATGCAAAGCTGATGTACATGAAACGAGATGGGCAGAGATGCTAGCTGGTGGGCTGCAGCCAGTGAGAACCCGCAACACGTCTGGGGCCACTGGAAGATGGACACCGATAAGAGGAAAGTTCTGGTAAGACTTGCGTCAGTTTTATTTCTGCCGGGTCAATAAACACACGTGCCCAGCAACTGGGTCGAAACACTCTCAGTTTGGTTTGATGCAGTCTCTCCACGTTTTCTATGTGGCTCACGGACCATTTAGTCTACCTCTTTAAAACACACATACATACATACATACATACATACATACATACATACATACATACATACATACATACAGACAGACAGACAGACATACAGACATAGATGGATGCATATTTGCACACACACACACACACACACACACACACACACACACATACACACACACTTGATAACACACTCAACTAGAGGAGTGCACTCAGTAGTGTGCAGATCCCTGCCGGGCGTACCTCCCCTTCTTCTCCGCTGCTCAGACCTGGCAACAAACCAGCGGAGGAGTTAGCACTCAGTTGCAGTGTAAATCAGGTTTTTCTTTTTCTTTTTTTCTGGATCCCCCCCTCTTTTTTTCTCCCCAGTTGTACCCGTCCAATTACCCCCATTCTTCCGAGCCGTCCCGGTCGCTGCTCCACCCTCTCTGCTGATCCGGGGAGAGCTTGCAGACTACCACGTGTCTCCTCCGATACATGTAGAGTCCCCAGCCGCTTCTTTTCACCTGACAGTGAGGAGTTTCGCCAGGGGGACGTAGTGCGTGGGAGGATCACGCTATTCCTCTCAGTCCCCCCCCCCCCAAACAGGCGCTCCGACCAGGAGGCGCTAGTGCAGCGACCAGGACACATACCCACATCTGGCTTCCCACCCGCAGACACGGCCAATTGTGTCTGTAGGGACGGCCGACCAAGCTGGAAGTAACACAAGGATTCGAACCGGGATCCCCGTATCAGTAGGCAATGGAATAGACTGCCACGCCACCTGGACGCCCCAAAACAGGCTTTTCAAAGTCACACAAAGTTGAATCGGTTCATCTGGACACAACGTTTACTGACAGAAACGTTTCATCACTCATCCAAGTGACCTCTTCAGTCTCAACTGACTGCAGGTGTCCCCGCCCTTATAAACAATACAGCGGCTTAACGACTGAAACCAAAGATCGGTTTCATACGCACTAGAGTTACAATGGCCATGTGTACTATTTACACAGGATTTGGGAATGTTTGCAATCACAGCATTGTAAGATAGTGACAGATGTACTCTTAGCCCCCCCCCCTCGGTTCAGGGATGGTCGTTCCCTCTTCACATAGATGGCCTCTTTGACTCCCCGTTCAAACCAGCGTTCCTCCCTATCAAGGATGTGCACATCCTCATCCCTGAAAGAGTGGCCACTGGCCTGTAGATGGTGTAGACCGTGGAGCCCTGGCCTGACGTGTTAGCTCTCCTGTGCTGTGCCATCCTCTTGGCCAGCGTCTGTTTAGTTTCACTGATGTACAAGTCATGGCAATCCTCCTGGCACTTAACCGGGTACACTATATTGCTCTGTTTGTGCCGGGGGACCCGATCCTTGGGGTGGACCAACTTCTGGTACAGCGTGTTTTGGCCTTTGTGTGCCAGTGGATGATGAGAGTCAAACCTTCTTAAGTACTGATCAGTATGTGTTGGTTTACGGTAAACCTCAACAATCAAATGTCCCCCATCACCAGTTGCAATTTCACAGTTTAAGAGGGCTACCCTGTCATTTTTCACTTCCTCCCTGGTGAACTTGATGTGGCTTTCCACAGAGTTAATGTGGTCGGTGACATGTAGTACATCCTGATGAACTGATTCAACTTCCTGTGACTTTCTTACCTGGATTACTGAGTATGCATAAAGAGGTTTTTCAAAGGATTTGAATCACAGCAACCACAAGAGGTCTTTGATCATACAGTCACAACTGTGCGCAGAAATTATTAGGCTGACAGGCCTAGTAGCATGCGAGATTAGCTGCAGACACACACACACACACACACACACACACACACACACGTGCGACCAAATGAATAATATTAATAAAAAATAACAACAATAACTAATGATAAATAAATAATAATAACTAAGATTTGCTCATGCTCTCTACAGGGCACATTGGACTCAGCAATACCAAAGATTTGCAGAAAACATGTTTTAAACATGTAGTTTCAAATGTTTTCATCTCGTGAGTCACCAGATTAAGTTGCCTCTGCTTCTTGTCAAGTCAGTGCTTTGAAATGGTACAGTGGTGCAAAAATGTAATACGTCTGATCCTTCCCAGTAGTCTTGACACAGCAGGCAACTTGAGAGCTCGCTGAGAGGCCAAATTCAGTGTGGTAATTTACCCAGCAGTGGCGGCACGGTGGCGCAGTGGTTTAGCGCGGTCACCTCAGAGCAAGAAGGCCCTGGGTTCGAGCCCCAGGGTAAGTCCAACCTTGGGGGGTCGTCCCGGGTCGTCCTCTGCGTGGAGTTTGCATGTTCTCCCTGTGTCTACGTGGGTTTCCTCCCACAGTCCAAAGACATGTAGGGCAGGTGAATCGGCCATACTAAAAACTGTTCCTACCCTACGTGTGGGGGTGGGGGGGGCAGGCCCTGTGATGGCCTGGTGGCCTGTCTAGGGTGTCTCCCCACCTGCCGCCCAATGACTGCTGGGATAGGCTCCAGCATCCTGTGACCCCAACTGGGATAAGCGGCTTGGATAATTAATTAATTAATCAGTTAATTTGGATAAGTGCTATACGTACATATATTAGAGTAAAATAATAAAAGACATGTTCACAAAACAAGAACGAGCAAATACAAACATGAATATAAAAATATAAAATGAATAAAGCAACCAAAAATAAAAAAATAAAAAATAAATTAAAACAGAAATTGAAACAAAAATAAAAGCATTAGAATCCCCAAATAAAAGCTGCTCTACACATGTGTGTTTTGAGGGGTGACTTAAAATGGGGCACCAATTCAGCACGCCTGATCTCCTCAGGCAGAGCATCCCAAAGTCTGGGGGCTCCAACAGCAAATGCAGCCACCTTTAGTTTTTAGCCATGACTTTGGGACGGATAACAGAGTTTTGCCTGAGGATCTCAGGCAGCACGTTGGTCACATGGGGAGAGCAGCTCAGAGAAACAAGGAGGTGCCAAAGCAGACAGGGCCTTAAGAGTTATTAAAAGGATTTTAGAATCAATTCTAAAAGACATGGATAGCCAGTGTAAAGCTACGATGGGTGTAATATGGTCACATTTTTTTGGAACCCCTTAAGAGCTGAGCTGCAGCATTTTGAATGAGTTGAAGGTAATGGAGAACTGAGAGACTTTTGGGGGAGACGTGTACAGGGAGTTACAATATTGAGGTGTGATGAGATAAACGCCTGAACAACTTTCTTCAGATCAGTGAATGACCCAAACAATTTGATTTTGGCGAGATTCCATAATTGATAAAAACAGGATCGGACAACCTTTTTTTATGTGGAGGTCTAGTTTAAGGTCAGGGACGAATATAACACCAAGATTTCTGGCAGAGGGCTTTAAATTGGAAGCCAGTGGACCAAGGAAGTCGCTATCAGTCTGGGCCCTAACACGGGGGGAGGCAAAGAGGATGACCTCAGATTTGGCATCATTGAGTTGGAGAAAGTGGTCAGATATCCAACTTTTGATGTCTGCTAAGCAAGTTTGAAGGGTTTTTAGGCTGGTTTTGTTGTTTTGATTGGCAGGTAACATTGCATCTCGTCAGCATAGAAATGGAACTGAAGGTTATGGTTGCATATGATGTCACCCAGAGGGAGCATATAAAGGGAGAAAAGAATGGGAAGTAAATTTGAGTCCTGGGGGACGCCATAGTGGGTAGGAGCCGGGGACGATGAAGAATCATATGCTAACAGAGAAGTGTCTCTCAGTTAAATAGGAGGTGAACCACTTAAGGGCAACACCGAAGATGATTATGTGGTCTTCCAGATGGTTTAAGAGGACAGAATGCTCTATGGTGTCAAAGGCAGAGCTCAAGCCCCGGAGGACCAGGATTGAGCAGTTACCTGAATTAGCCACCAACAGGAGGTCATTGCTGATTTCCAGAAGGGCTGTTTCTGTGCTGTGAAGGGCGAGGAAACCCGATTGAAATTTTTCAAAGAGATTAATACTACTGAGATAAGCGATCAGAAGGTGGAATACAATTTTTTCATCAACTTTGGAAAGAAATGGGTGTTTGGAGATGGGGTTGTAGTTGTTAAGAGCTGTAGGGTCGAGGTTAGGTTTTTTTTAAGGGGGGGACAGACCAAAGCAGTTTTCAAAAAAGGTGGGAATAGACCCAGAATCTGGCAGGCTGTTAACAGTAGATAAAATGTGAGGGCCAATTGTGGGGAGGACCTCCTTCATAAACGAAACTGGTAAAATGTCCAGGGAGCAGGTAGAGGACTGTCATTAATTATTTTCAGCAGAGTTTCAAGGGAAATTTGGTTGAAAGAGCAAAGGGAGCCAATAGATGGGCTTGTAGTGGATTCTACTAATTTCCTAGTCTTAGCAGCTCCGATAAGAGGTTGGCTACTGAAAATCATTGATCTAATGGAATCAATCTTGTCTTTAAATTAGGTTAAAAATCAGTCAACAAGTTCAGGAGAAGCATACCTGTCAGAGTTCTGAGGAGCACCAACAACCCGGTCAATAGTCCTGAACAGGACTCAAGAGTTATGGTAGTTGCTGGAGATCGGAGTGGAGAAATATTTCGCTGTTGCATCTTTAACTGCAGCATCCCTCATGTAACCTTTAACAATTTGGCAGAACACCTGTAATTTAGTGCGCTCAGTTGTTCTGAGCTCTCTTCTAAGCTTACGATTATGTTCATTCAGCCAGGGAGAGCTTTTGTTAGATGATTAGGTGCCGATTTTAGCTGGAGCTACTGAGTCTAAAATGGCCAAATAAATGCTATTGAGATGAGTTAACTGATCAACAGTGAGTAGAGGAATAGCTAGAGCAAATGCAGAGGAGACAGAGGCCTAGCTAAATGTGCTGGCGGTTGAAAGGTTAAAGATGCGCAAGCAAGTGGGGGCTGACAGTTTACTAGAAGGAGGGGCAGAAAGTAGATTAAAACGAATGCTAAAATGGTCAGAAACACAATGTCAATGGGTTCTAGATCAATAATATTTACACCCGGGTGTCCGCGTAGTGTAGCTGTCTATTCCATTGCCTACCCATACAGGGAACGCCAGTTCAAATCTCCGTGTTACCGCCGGCTTGGTCAGGCATCCCTACAGACACAGTTGGCCGTGTCTGCGGGTGGGAAGTCGGATGTGGGTGTATGTCCTGGTCGCTGCACTAGCGCCTCCTCTGGTCAGTTGGGCTCCTGTTCAGGGGGGAGGGGAACAGGGGGGAATAGCATGATCCTCCCATGTGCTATGCCCCCCTGGCGAAACTCCTTAGTGTCAGGGGAAAAAAGCAGCTGGCAACTCCACATGTATCGGAGGAGGCATGTGGTAGTCTGTAGCCCTCCCTGGATCAGCAGAGGGGTGGAGCAGCGACCAGGACGGCTCAGATGTGTGGGGTAATTGGACGGGTACAATTAGGGAGAAAAAGGGGGAAAACCCAACATAATAATAATAATAATAATAATAATGATAATAATAAAAATGATATTTACGCCACAGTTTAACATTAGGTCAAATTTGAGACCTTTGGCCGTGGGTCGACGCAGTGTCATGATGCACAAAGTTAAAAGATGGTGAAAGAGTTAAAAACTCCCCATCTAAATCATCGTTTGAGCGACACATCTGAATGTTAAAAACACCAAGAATGATAACACGGTCATATTTTAACATAGTCTGAGAGGTCTGAGAGCTCAGGAATAAAGGAGTTGCTTGATTTAGGAGGACAGTAAACTAAAATAAACAAAATGGGTTGACGCTTAACAAAATGAAGGGCAAGGTATTCAAAAGAGGAGAATTCACCAAAAGATACAGCACTGCAGGTTAAATTATCCCTATGAATTACAGCTGCTCCACCACTGCGGCCAGAGAGCCTCTGGGTGTGTAAATAAGGGAAATGGGGAGGGGAAGCCTCATTTGATGGTGTAAAATCGTCACATTTCAACCAAGTTTCGGTGAGCAGGAGGATGTCGATATTATCTGAGATAGTAAAGTCACTGCAAATGAATGATTCGTTATTAAGTGACCTTACATTTAACAGAGAGGTTTTAATGCGGGTGGGAGTCATGTGTGCCGTAATGGGCCAATTCAAAGGAGACCGCTGAACATTAATTAAATTATTACCGTTTACTCCATGCCAAGTAGATTTTCTATGAACAGTGTTACAGTGTACCAGGCCTGGCAGGTGGTAAATGAAAATGAGGTTAAGACAGTCTGCTGGTAATATGGGCAAGAATAGAAGTGGCAGCACTATAATCATACCACAAGGGGAAGTTAGTGACGGTGGAGGCTGCATGGCTGCTTTTAGTGGACTGAGAAGAGAAAGAAAAAGAGCGAGGGCGGGTGTGTGATGTAAATAGTTGTGCGGAGGGAACAGTGCAGCATGTTGCAGGTTAGCCGCAAACATGTGACCACCTAACGTCTTTGGGGGAAATCTGTCTCGTGTAAAGAAAGAGGGGCAATCCCAGAATAAATTGAAATTGTGATTCAAGCTAATGTCATGACTCGTGAGTACTGCAGACAGACTGGTGCCAGGTATGAAGGCTGATAATCCTGCTAAAACGCCCAACTCCATGACCAGGTGTGGGAACTGGACTGGGGATGAAAGCAGGCTTTCCACTACTATTGAGCAGGTTAAAAAGGCGGATAAAGTCGTCTTTCATCAGCTCGGATTACTGATGGGCGATGTCCCTAGTGCCGATGTGGACTATTATTTTCTTGATTGTCATCGGGAGTGAAGCCAAGAGTCCCGGGAGCTTTTCGAGGATGGCAGAGGTCGGAGCGCTGGGAAAGCAGTGTGCGACCACATTAACAAAGCAGATGTTTCTAACTATGGAATTTCCGGTTATCAATGTAGTCGGTGGGGGGGGGGGTGAGAAGAGGCAGCATGAAATGATCGGGGAGTGTGCCGTGTTGTAGCAGCCATACGTGGGCTCTTGGAGGGAGGTATCACACAACAGATGTTAGAATTGTGTGTTAATTTCACCGATGATGAAGCTGTGACCATGGGAACCACCTCAACGTTGGCGTCTACCGGGGCACGATGGAGGGGTGTAGGGTTCCTTTGGGAGTCCGGGGTGATGTGCAGTGGCCAATGGAGAGCACCTTAAAGCAGACAACTGTGAGCCAGGTGACAGGGCAGATGGAAGACAGGGTGGACTGGTCAGGGCCACAGCAGTTGGAGGATGGGAGGAGCCAGTTGGGGGGGGGGGACGCATTCATGTCCTGGATGTCCAAGCCGTTCACAGGCAGCCTGGGGGATGAGGTGGGAGGACAACTATCTAGGCTAGGATGGACAGAGGAAGGTGGACAGTCTAATTGGCCCAGAACTTGAAATTTGACGGAGGAAGTAGTGTAGATTTGGTTCTTGGGTTTTGCCCAAAGCCTGAGCCAAACCTCCTCCTCCAGAGTTGAGAAGCCAGACTGGTAGATCGGTTTACCTCCCAACCATGGGATGGTGCCCTGGAGCGAGGCTGAAGGTTTAGAGGAGCAGGGCTGGCTGGCACAACCTGGTTTTCCTCGCAAGCAGAGATGCTTGGCCTGGGCCTGTCCTTCTCTTTGAGTTCAGCGTGCAAGCGAGCGACGTCTTCCTTCACTTGTGAAAATGTAAGATGTCAGTTTACACATGCGGCCTTGGTTGTTGGGAGGACTAAGGTTGACTTAGCCACCAGGCGAAGGCAAGCCGTAGATCTAACGGCTGCGACAGGCGGGGCAGGATTTAGGTATATCCTCTGTGATCAGGCTGAGTAGACACAGAAGAAACTTAATTTGAACTCCAGTCGCTTTTCTAATAGAAACCGTGTCTTTCAAGCGGAGAACTGTGACACGGGTGTAGTCTCTCAGTCTGACGTTTCAGTAGAAGGTATGCGGGTAACAATCCATTGTCGGGTTAAAAATAGTTGATAAATAATCCATAAAGCCAGTCCTTAAAGTGATCCGTAAAAATCCTAAAAACATTTCTGACAGCTCAGTCTGCCAACAGGCAGCCCCGCTTCCGGGTGTGAACACATCCAAAGTGGAAGACCACGTAAAAATCAGGAGTTTGAAATAAACTTTAAGATCATGTAAACTTTAAAACCATCGGCCCTGTGATGGCCTGGCGGCCTGTCCAGGGTGCCTCCCCGCCTGCCGCCCAGTGACTGCTGGGATAGGCTCCAGCATCCCCGCGACCCTGAGAGCAGGATAGGCGGTTTGGATAATGGATAATGAATGGATGGGTGTCAGGTGTCAGATCTGTCAGATCCTCTGCCTGTCTTTCAACCGCTCGGATTTTCTCAAGATCCAGACGTCCAACGATTAAAACCCTTTATCTGGGTAGAAAATATAGTTAAAAAATGACAATGATCTGAAAAGTGTATCGTAAAAATGTGGCTTAAAACTGGATAATAAGTCAGTTTTTGACAAAGCTTCTGACGCTTCTGAAGGACAGACAATGCCGACGCTTTACGCGTTTCATGCATACGAATCCTCTCGGCCTACCGCTGGGTGATAAGAAAAGGATAAGAAAGGTAAGAAAAGAAGATCAGAAAAAGAAAAAGAGGGAGCGCGAGCGAACTGAGAGTACAAGCAAGAGAGAGCGAGGGAGAGCAGCGGTGGTCGAGCAAGCCAGAGAGTGCATGAGGAGCACTCAACTGCGGTATGAAACTTGTTTTTCAAAGGTTTTGAATCACCATAACCACGAGAGGTTCTTGATCATAGTCATAAATCCAGTAGTATATGAGATTAGCCACGGACACACACACACACACACACACTACACACTCACACACACACACACACACACACACACACACACGAATGCATGATCCCCTCCAGGCTACTCCCTGGTGGAGATAATACATAGCAGTTACCTGGATGTAACTCCGGTTCTAAGAGTATGTGCGTCGCCCTCTAACAGGCTTCCCTGTTGGTTTACCTGATCAAGGCTCTGCCTCGGCACCTGAGAAAGATCTCTGTGCACCACCCAATCAGGTGGTAGGATCCACAGAGCGCCCACTCCCCTATATAACCCCTACATCCCTGCTGCTCGTCTCCCTGTGAAGACTGAGGCAAGCTGGGGTTTTTGTTAGAGGGCTACGTGCATACTGATAAAACTGGAGTTAAATCCAGGTAACTACTATTTCTATTTCGTCCGTGCTCCACCCTCTAACGGGCTTCACCGTTGTTCACACCTAAGGCGAAGGCCATTAGGGATGAGTGTACTCCCTGCTGGGCCCGAACTGACGCTAGTCCGGCACCTGCCACAGCAGCATCACATACAGCAGCAGTCCATCAGTCAAGAACGCCCCCCCCCTCCCCGAGGGTCTTGTACCATACTGCAACAATCAGCCATGGCTGGACATAACAAATGCCTCAGTCTGGTGCAGACAAGCCCCCCACCCACCCCCCAGACAGTGCACCAAGCACAGAATGGGTCACCAAGCTGTCCTCCACCGACACTCCCCTGAAAAGTGTCCCAGAGCGGCGCTCCCCAAACCTTTTTTCTTCTGGGGACCAATGACGAACCATCGCGACCCAATTCACAAAAGATTGTATTTATAAATCACGAGAAGAGCAAGTTTGTGCATAATTCAGTCCCTCCAGGATTTCGCGGTCTTTTTTTGGGGAGGGGGGGGTGTTGCGGCCTAAAAGGCCTGATTTCGCGGACGCTTTTCTAGAAAACATTGCGATGCATGTTGCGATGTTTTTAGACGTTTTTTTGCAATGAAATTGCGGGACGAGTGAAAACTGCAAAATTAGTTGCGATTTTTAAAAAATTCATTAAAAATCGAAGGCAATTTGTTCCAGTGAGAACAAACCCGCACTGGTCTGAGTGTTATAAGTAACCTTACCAGCAAAGGCTCCGGGTGTGGAGTTAGAAAACAACGAGACAGGAGACGTGAGAGTAGACGTAGTCGAGGTAGTTTACTAGCTCCAACTTAGCATGTCATACATTCGACAACGACGCTGAACCGTGAACCGGAAGCGGAAGTGCATTATCTGACCCCTCGCCTCTTCCCTTAAAGGTACACCGTTCTCTTAGGTGAATGTCTCTCGTTATATATATGTGGGTCACCACAAGGGTTACAAAAATTCTCCGAAAATGTTGCGCTTTATTTGTAAATAAAGACGTGCACCCAGCGGGTAGTCCACAAAGCAGCACACAGGCTCCACAGTTAAGGTGCCCAGAAGCTCGCCACTACCAACCACGCGCACTGACTCTAATTCACCGTGACTCCTCCCGCGCTTGCGACAGAGTGGAGGCAACCGCCTCTGTCGGGGTGAGTTGTCTGGTCTGTGGTCCACGCATGCCAGCTTTCCCCGGGTGGGTTTTGGGTAGAAAAGTGTTTGCCAATCGGTGATTTTCGTTTGTGTTCCGCCACAACGTTGCACGTGGTCCAAAACGGTTTACCCCCGCTCTCGTGCAGAACACGGGGGAATTGCCCTGCACGGTCTTTGGCGGGGACTTTAGTTGGTAAATGCGAGACGTTCGTGGCGCACGTGTCTGCAGCGTCACGAGCAGAAGCAAGGAAGTGAGGTTGGTGACGTATGGCGCAATGGTTTGCGCGGGGGCCTGCTATGATTGGTGAAACTCGCGGGGAAACGACGACGATTGGTCAAATTTGCGGAAATTCGCGCGCGGACTTCACGGGGATTGGCTGAATTTGCGTTAGTCGTTGCGATCGCGAAACCCGAGAGTCACTGATAATTGAACATTATTATTATTTTTCTTAAAAGATTTCCCCCTTTTTCTTCCAATCGTACTTGGCCAATTACCCCACCCTTCCGAGCCGTCCCGGTCGCTGCTCCGCCCCCTCTGCCGATCCGGGGAGAGCTGCAGACTACCACATGCCTCCTCC